>NW_006800321.1:293747-303623 GCF_000485575.1 Poecilia formosa | reverse complement strand
AATGGCAGATTTACTTCGTTCTTAGTTTCTATTGCCTTTTTTATATTGATATTGTTTAAATACAAGGGTTTCTTTCATGATTATTTTATTTTTTCTTTTCATAGATATTTGTAGATAGTGTATTTTATTGTCATAGGATCAAATGGCATTATTGTATCTTTATTCTACTTTGTGCAGATGTTATTTATTTTACCTCAGTTTAGTTTTACTTGGGTGTGTCTACACTGTAAAACATTTGAACCGCATTTAGTTGTGTTTACTGTCTTTTACTTTTTAAGTCAAATCAATTTTGAGAGTTTAAATCTTGAACCTAAATGTGTGAGTTTGTGAAAGATAAACTTACATTAGTAAGTTGTAGAAATTTTCAGACCTCCAAGAGTTGTATAAACTAAAGCTTTTAGGTTAGCTCTCAAAAAACACAAAAAAAAACTGAAAGAAGAAAAAGACAGAAGTGGGAAATATTTTCCAGAGTGCTTACCGGGAAGTTTTTGTATCCTGTGTTGCACCATAAGTGAGATGGAATTGTGTTACATTGACATGATTCTAGTGTGTTATTAAGCCAAATGCTTATTTTAATGCATCTTAGAGTTTGTAAATCTTGAGGATAATGTCCTGTTCATGCTAAATGGTTTTGAGCAGAGTTTATTGTAATGCTTAAAATTCATTATCAGATCAGACATTTTGTTAATGCAATTTGAAACAGAATTTAAATTATTCTAAAGTAAAGTAAGTTGTTTAATTTGATTTTGTGAGTCAAATTTGACACATTTGACAGAGAAATGTGTGCTCTTTAAATAGGCGAGAGAAGTTTTTTTCCTACATATTGTGAAAGAATTTGGTTTAAATTGCAGCATTAAGTTAAAACTCACAATTCAAGATTAATGAACTAAAAAAAACAATATTTTAACAACTTGTCTCTTGTTGTGAAATCAACTTCATTAACTTTAATTTCTGAGTTAAAGCTATACAATTTTCTTGTTGACTTATATTGCATTTTCAAGACAGCAGGTGGACTTTTATTTTCAAGTTGAACCACTTTCAAATGTTTTACAGCAATTTTTTTGTGGGTTAAAATCTGTTCAAATTTGATTACTATCCATCCTTTTGTGCTGTAGATATTAATACACATATTAATATATGGGCAGTTAGCACTGTTGCCTCGCAGCAAGAAGGTTCTGGGTTCGATTCCTGGCCTGGGGTCTTTCTGCCTGGAGTTTACATCTTCTCCCTGTGCATGGTGGGTTCTTTCCAAGTACTCTGGCTTCCTCTCACAGTCCAAAAACATGACTGTTAGGTTGATTGGTCTTCCTAAGTTCTCCTTAGGTGTGAGTGTGCATGCATGATTATTTGTTCTGTCTGTGTTGCCCTGCGATGGACTGGCGACCTGTCCAGGGTGACCGCTGGAGATAGGCACCAACACCCCTCCTGGCCCCAATGGGATAAGGGTGTAAGAAAATTTATGGATATTAATATATTGCTAATAATGCCAACATCAGCTGATTTTTATCATATTGCTGACTATTTTTTTCTACTTCTAAAATTGAGTCATACTTTTTTCCTTTCCTGTTTTTCTGTACTCTTTAAAATACAAGTGATTTATCTCTTTAATTGTTCTGTTGTTTTTTGTAGGCTTCTGTAAAGTGCAGTGGTTCACTGAATGGGAATGTTCTGCTGATCCTCACTGTTCTTAGGAAGGAAAATTGGACTAATGAAAATGTAAAATGTTTTGGAAATGTTTTATTTTGAAAGGCTCCCCGGATGGTGAGTAGAGCGAATGTTCAGTGACAGATGAGTGCAGGACAGCTGATTGAGTAATGGAAAAGAAATGAAATGTTCGACACTGAGAAAGTACAGAAGCATATTGTTTCTGTGCGCAGAAAAAAAGTTTTGAGCGTTATCACGTTATAACGTGATATGTACCTTGTTAAAATGTGATAGTATCTTGTTTAAATGTGATTCATATCTTGTTAAAATGTGATAATTTCATCCATTCTGAAGGTGGTGGTTGTCTGCTTATTGTGAATGCAACAAAGGCCAGCACAATAGCTAATTTACAGGAGTTGGTCAAGTTTTACTTTATGCTCAGTTTAAGACATGGAGAAATCCTTATGCTGCTGCACACTGTGGGTGAAGTTATATCACATGTGTCAAACTCCAGTCCTAGAGGGCCACTGCTCTGCAACTTTTAGATGTGTCTCTGCTGCACCACACCTGAATAGAATAATTAGGTCATTAGCAGGACTGTACACAAGAAGGAGGTAATTAAGCCATTTAATTCCAGTGTTTTGTACCTGTGGGACATCTGAAACCTGCAGGATTGTGGCCCTTGAGGACTGGAGTTTGACTCCCCTGTATGAACACTTTGAGAAGGATCCACAGAAGAAAAAATCAATCTGATCCTTTAGATCAGAGGCCTCATTCTCGCGGCTCGCAGGACTTTGTCTCGTGGCCCCCACCGTGATATGACAGTATAATATTAGTGGGGCCCACAGGGTGAGCGGACCTCTGAAGGAAGTCCCGCCTGCCGTTCCTCGTCATGGCTGACATTCGGTGCTAGGCTAAGCTACACTGACTTCATCCACACTACGCTTGTAACAATAATGTGGTGGATGATGGAACAGTCCGGTACCAGTTGCCCTTCTCTGCAGTCGCCATTCCGGTACTTTCTACCATTAACAAATGCCACGATCAAACGCAGAGAAAGGTGACTGCTACCAGGCTGCTCGTCATCCACTGCGCTGTTGTGACAAGTAGAAGCGGTAATGATGCCACGCGTCGAGACGTTCTCCATACTTTGCTAGCTGGCTAAAGACTTCTATGAAACATAGAACAAGAGCGACGCCAAGTGGAATAAACTAAATTTTGTGACACCCTCATTATGTCTTTGTCAAAGCCAAAGCTTGCAGTTCAAGTGTTGAAGAAATAATTAAATGTTGATGACATTTGAGGATATTTTTAAAATGTTTTTTGTGGAGTCCTTTATGCGGCCCAGCCTCACCCAGACTCTGCCTCCCGCGGACCCCGGGTAAATTGAGTTTGAGCCCCCTGCTTTAGATGTTGCTGCCTTCCTCATTGACCAGCTGGAGAGTTATGGGAGCCTCCATGGATAAGTTTCACCACCTTAAATGTATTTAGCATGGATATGTTGTGAGTCAGACTATAGTAAGACATCTGTTAAGATTCCTTGATCCCAGTGGTGTGGAACGAAGGCGAAGGAGACGGCTGATGCGACGAGTGTATTTAAATCTTGGGCCTATAATTTCATGTGCCATGTAGACTCCTATGATAAGCTGAAGCCGTTTGGCATATGTATTAATACCAATCGATTAATGCCAATCGATATGCAATCGATGGCTTTTCAAGACAAATTATATGGCTTCATGCTTTCTCTACAAGCAGTGATCCTAAAGTCACTGTTGGATATTTCATAACAGAAGTTGGGAGGAGGAAGGGGGCACCTGCCAGAATCTGTGCCAATTTTGGAACTGAATATGTCATGATGGCAGAAATGCAGAGATTCCTACGATGGAGTGCTGATCCCTCCACAAGTAACTGCTTCATCTCTGGATCCAGCAGTCACAANAATAATAATAATAAACATAACTATACCTGTACTGAACGTCTTTAGACGAGACATCTACTGACCCATATTTTGTCAATTGGTTTGCCGTAGAAATCTAATCAAATTTATTTGTATAAATCAGCAATTTTAGTCAACTTTATCAAAGAGACAGAATTTTAATCACAAATTTTCAAATCAACAAAATATATGTAATAAATCTACAAGTATGCAATGAAGTAACAGAATACACAAAGTAGATGTCAAAGTCAGCGAAAACACCCCTGAAATCAAAAATACATTATTCTATTAACTGTAACTTGTTTAAAAATTATGCTAATAAAATTAATTGCAAGAGCAGTCAGCACTGATCCAGTCTCTTCATCTGAGACAAGTATGGCACACAGCTTTGCAGAATATGCTGCATGTCAGAGGTTCTTTTTTCAGTGCAGCAAATTCACAAAACATCTCCTTTTTTGGACTGCTGTACTTTTTATTTCTGATGGCTTAGACATAAACCTTGTTCCACCACCTTTAATGCCTGTGTGCCCTCTATAAGCTTTGTACAAAGTTCTTATCATTTATCGTGTTACAACACATTAAAATCAAAAACTATACATTTAATTTAAAATAGGTGAAGGACAATTCAAACACTGGATTTTTAATCAGTTCAATGAATTTTTTTTTTATACGTGTGATTGTTTTGACACAGAAAACCCAAAGGACAAACCATGGATGGATTAATTGACCAAACAGTTGCTTTTTATTCTTGAGAGTAAGCTTCCATGTACCTGCTGTAGCTAGCATATTATGATATATCAATTACATAACATTTTGTAATGGTATGTAATTCCATCCATCCATCCATTTTCTATACACCCTTGTCCCTTATTGGGGTCGGGAGGGCTGCTGGTGCCTATCTCCAACTAACGTTCCGGGCGAGAGGCGGAGTCACCCTGGACAGGTCGCCAGTCTGTCACAGGGCAACACAGAGACAGACAGGACACCCAACCATGCACGCACGCACACACACACACACACACACACACACACACACCTAGGGAGAATTTAGAGAGACCAATTAACCGAACAGTCATGTTTTTGGACTGTGGGAGGAAGCTGGAGTACCCGGAGAGATGGTATATAATTGATGTGTTATATTTATTATATATATTACATTTGAAATGTAGTTATTTTCACATTTTCACTCCATCTGGATTGTACCAGTTTTAAAAGTTTCCCTTTTATTTCAGAAATAATGTGTACTGTTAAGAAAATAAATTTAAATATGCTAGTTTTAAAACTTAACATGTCTTGATTGAAATAGCCTAATTATAGTTTTAAAATCAGTAACTTATTCTGGCCTATTGACCTTTATGTTACCTGTAGTTACAGCAGATGGTTTGCTAAGATCTTTTGAACTGCCCTTTGTCTGTCTGGGAAACAATCAGGAGAAGTTCCAGCTTTTCACACTCATCTGTGAAAAGCCGTAAAACAGCAGGAGTTCCTGGCTTTAGTGAAAGGGTCAGAGATAGCTCCTGGTTGGATGAGCAAAGATACGCCTTATTTGAATAAATTAAAGATAAGAATACGCCTTTTACTATAAAACTTTCTACACAGAAGTAACAAATTAGATTTGCTCTCGCAATTCTCCAAAGATGTCTTTGGACGTCTTTGCTTTTCTTACTTTCTTTGTTTGTTTGTTTATTTCTTTCTTTCTTCTTCTTTCCATTTATGTCAGGTAAATGAATGTATGTCTCTGTTGTTCTGCAGTTTCTGTTGTAATATTTATGCGTTGTCTTCTATTGGATTAAACTGCAATTCTGTGACGTCTGCACTCATTGTGTCATGATCTGTGTTTTTGTGTGTTTATTTTTGAGATTTTCTGTGTTTAGTCCCGTTTCCCTGTGAGTCTCTGTCCTGGCCTCCCCATTGATTGATCCCAGCTGTGTCTTGTTCCTGTGATTACCCTCCCAGTGTATTTAGTCTCACCTGTTGTCTGTGTTCCTCGTTGGATCCTTGTCGTATGTCAAGCGTTACCCGTTTCCTTGTGCCGTCAGTTGTTCCTCCGTGCTGTTCTCCGTTGTTCCGTGCTTGGACAATTATTATTAAATTCATCATTCTTCATCTTACCTGGGTCTCCGCGTCCTCATCCTCACCACCTTAACCACAAATTATGAAAGTAGGATCCAACCACAGAAAAGGTGAGGGACGCATGTGGCAGGCCCACACCCGACGGTGGAGCAGTCTCCCTGGAGGAGTTTTGTGGAGGGGCTCTTCTGCACCTGGGACGGATTGCAGCAGGCGATCCGCCCACCGGGGGTCGGACCCCGCCGTCACCGCTGCCCTGAGTCGCCGGAGGTCCCGACCCCTGGGCCCCGCCTGCAACTGCCTCCGGTCCCCGCGCCCAGGCTGCGTCAGTTCCCACTGCCTCCGGTCCCAGCGCCGAGGCGGCATTTGTCTCCGCCCGCCCCAGAGTTTCCTGCGTCCGCTGCATGTGAGCAGCCCCCCGCTCCAGAGNCATTAGCAGGACTGTACACAAGAAGGAGGTAATTAAGCCATTTAATTCCAGTGTTTTGTACCTGTGGGACATCTGAAACCTGCAGGATTGTGGCCGTTGAGGACTGGAGTTTGACACCCCTGTATGAACACTGTGAGAAGGATCCACAGAAGAAAAAATCACTCTGATCCTTTAGATCAGAGGTCTCATTCTCGCGGCCCCTGCAGGACAATGTCTCGTGGCCCCCACCGTGATATGACTGTATAACATTAGTGCGGCCCACAGGGTGAGCCGACCTCTGAAGGAAGTCCCGCCCACTGTTCCTCGTCATGGCTGACATTCGGTGCTAGGCTAACCTACACTGACTTCATGCACACTACACTTGTAACAATAGTGCGGCGGATGATGGAACAGTCCGGTACCAGTTGCCCTTCTCTGCAGTCGCCATTCTGGTACTTTCTACCATTAACAAATGCCACGATCAAACGCAGAGAAAGGCGACTGCTACCGGGCTGCTTGTCATCCACCGTGCTGTTGTGACAAGTAGAAGGGGTAATGACGTTACGGGTCGAGACGTTCTCCATACGATGCTAGCTGGCTAAAGACTTCTATGAAACACAGAACAAGAGCGATGCCAAGTGGAATAAACTAAATTTTGTCACACCCTCATTATGTCTTTGTCAAAGCCAAAGCTTGCAGTTCATGTATTGGAGAAATAATTAAATGTTGATGACATTTGAGGATATTTTTAAAATTTTTTTGTGGAATCCTTTATGCGGCCCACCCTCACCCAGACTCTGCCTCCCGTGGCCCCCGGGTAAATTGAGTTTGAGCCTCCTGCTTTAGATGTTGCTGCCTTCCTCATTGACCAGCTGGAGAGTTATGGGAGCCTCCATGGATAAGTTTCACCACCTTAAATGTATTTAGCATGGATATGTTGTGAGTCAGACTATAGTAAGACATCTGTTAAGATTCCTTGATCCCAGTGGTGTGGAACGAAGGCGAAGGAGACGGCTGATGCGACGAGTGTATTTAAATCTTGGGCCTATAATTTCATGTGCCATGTAGACTCCTATGATAAGCTGAAGCCGTTTGGCATATGTATTAATACCAATCGATTAATGCCAATCGATATGCAATCGATGGCTTTTCAAGACAAATTATATGGCTTCATGCTTTCTCTACAAGCAGTGATCCTAAAGTCACTGTTGGATATTTCATAACAGAAGTTGAGAGGTGGATGGGGGCACCTGCCAGAATCTGTGCCAATTTTGGAACTGAATATGTCATGATGGCAGAAATGCAGAGATTCCTACGATGGAGTGCTGATCCCTCCACAAGTAACTGCTTCATCTCTGGATCCAGCAGTCACAATCAACGAATTGAAAGCTGGTGGGGCTTTTTGAGGACTCATCATGCTCAGTTCTGGATGAATCGTTTTCATGAACTGAAAGAGAATGATTATTTCTCCAGTGACTTTTTGGACAAGCAGCTTGTTCTGTTTACTTGTCTGAAGATAGTTGAGGTACGTCAAAACATCAAGGCTGTCATGCTTATTTTCTTTCTGTGAATGCTTGTTTGTGTTTGCAAAGAATGTGGAGGGTGGGGGGAAAATAAAATAATGTATTTTTGCTATGTATTACTTGATTTAAAATAGATCGCTGATTCCATTTCCATTTCAAAATAAAAATAGAACTTCCCTCAACCCCCTAAAAAATAGAGTGTTTTGTTTTAAAACTAAATTATAAAATAGACAGTTGCAAAAAAAAAACCAAAAAAAAAACATGCTATGTTTATTATTATTAAAATGTGGGACCTTGATCTAATTAAAACGGTTAACCTAGGAATAAAACCAAGATAATAGCAAGTGTGAGCAGGATTTTCAAAACGAGTCGGGTAAAGATATTGATTTATTAAAAAATAAGTCACTAAAAAAATGCAGGGGCAATGTCACGCAACAGAGTGAATAAAAAATTTGTGGAAAAGAATCTGGAAACAGAGTCTTAGCTAAGGGAGGGGGGCCTTGTCCTCTATCCTCTACCGCGCCAGCCGCAAAAAGTCAGAAAGACAACACAGAAACCTCCAAATAAACTCAAAATAAATATAACAGCAAAAGTGAATAACTTCAAAGTATCACAGCAAAACAAATCCAAAACAGCAAATATATAAAGAAACATGAAAATAATTTAAAAGAGGCCATATTACCACAAAACACTTCCCTTTGACTGTCTTCTCTTTGGCTGTTCACATTGTGGTGCTGAAAACGCACCGGCTACTTCTCAACCTTAATTATAATAACGTGAAGATGTCATAAAACACACACCTCATGTGTGTTTGAGAATACCTAGACTAAAGAAACCTAATTAAATTAGCGTGACAAAGAATAACCATAGAAAATAAACATAAGTAAAAGCACTAAGTAGAACTGAACCAAAGGAAAACAGGAACCAGACAGATTTAACCAAAATAATAACATAACACTAAATAATAATGAAACTACAATGAAGTTGAACTACCAAAACAATTCCCAACCCGGGATCCCAGAAGATGCAGGAGGTTTAATACCACATGGAGTCACTTTAACTGTCGTCCTTAAATCTGAATTAAATTCGCATTGCAAGCTTTCAACTAACACAATTTTTAATAAATAAATAAAATAATAATAATAATAATAAAAATAATAATAATAAACATAACTATACCTGTACTGAACGTCTTTAGACGAGACATCTACTGACCCATATTTTGTCAATTGGTTTGCCGTAGAAATCTAATCAAATTATATTTGTATAAATCAGCAATTTTAGTCAACTTTATCAAAGAGACAGAATTTTAATCACAAATTTTCAAATCAACAAAATATATGTAATAAATCTACAAGTATGCAATGAAGTAACAGAATACACAAAGTAGATGTCAAAGTCGGCGAAAACACCCCTGAAATCAAAAATACATTATTCTATTAACAGTAACTTGCTTAAAAATTATGCTAATAAAATTAATTGCAAGAGCAGTCAGCACTGATCCAGTCTCTTCATCTGAGACAAGTATGGCACACAGCTTTGCAGAATCTGCTGCATGTCAGAGGTTCTTTTTTCAGTGCAGCAAATTCACAAAACATCTCCTTTTTTGGACTGCTGTACTTTTTATTTCTGATGGCTTAGACATAAACCTTGTTCCACCACCTTTAATGCCTGTGTGCCCTCTATAAGCTTTGTACAAAGTTCTTATCATTTATCGTGTTACAACACATTAAAATCAAAAACTATACATTTAATTTAAAATAGGTGAAGGACAATTCAAACACTGGATTTTTAATCAGTTCAATGAATTTTTTTTTTATACGTGTGATTGTTTTGACACAGAAAACCCAAAGGACAAACCATGGATGGATTAAATAACCATACAGTTGCTTTTTATTCTTGAGAGTAAGCTTCCATGTACCTGCTGTAGCTAGCATATTATGATATATCAATTACATAACATTTTGTAATGGTATGTAATTCCATCCATCCATCCATTTTCTATACACCCTTGTCCCTTATTGGGGTCGGGAGGGCTGCTGGTGCCTATCTCCAACTAACGTTCCGGGCGAGAGGCGGAGTCACCCTGGACAGGTCGCCAGTCTGTCACAGGGCAACACAGAGACAGACAGGACACCCAACCATGCACGCACGCACACACACACACACACACACACACACACACACCTAGGGAGAATTTAGAGAGACCAATTAACCGAACAGTCATGTTTTTGGACTGTGGGAGGAAGCTGGAGTACCCGGATGTGTTATATTTATTATATATATTACATTTG
>NW_006800321.1:282899-291837 GCF_000485575.1 Poecilia formosa | reverse complement strand
GAGTTTCCCGCGTCCGCTGCATGTGAGCAGCCCCCCGCTCCAGAGTTTCCTGCGTCCGCTGCATGTGAGCAGCCCCCCGCTCCAGAGTTTCCTGCGTCCGCTGCATGTGAGCAGCCCCCCGCTCCAGAGTTTCCGGTGTCCGCTGCATGTGAGCAGCCCCCTGCAGCTTCCCGAGTTTCCTGTGGCTCCGCCCCCCGAGTTTGCGGACCACGTATCCTGTGGCTCCGCCCCCCGAGTTTGCGGATGCTCCTCCAGAGCCTCCTAGTGCTCCTCCAGAGCCTCCAGCCGGCCTTCCTGCCGGCCCTCCAGCCAGCCATCCAGAGCCTCCAGCTGGCCTTCCTGCCGGCCCTCCAGAGCCTCCAGCCGGCCTTCCTGCCGGCCTTCCAGAGCCTCCAGCCGGCCTTCCTGCCGGCCTTCCAGAGCCTCCAGCCGGCCTTCCTGCCGGCCCTCCAGAGCCTCCTGGACTCCCCTCCTTGCGGCGGAGACCGCTGGACCCGCCTCCTGGACTCCCCTCCTTGCGGCAGAGACCGCTGGACCCGCCTCCTGGACTCCCGTCCTTGCGGCGGAGACCGCTGGACCCGCCTCCTGGACTCCCCTCCTTGCGCCAGCGGCGGAGACCGCAGGACCTCCCACGAGGGCTCCACCTCCTGTGCCGTGGTCGGTCCCCGGACGGTTTTCCGTGTCTGAGTTCCTGTTTGGATTAAGTTTTGTTTTCTGGACTCTAGCCCTCCTGCCGTCGCCCCTCCGCCCACCCTGTTGGGTTGTTTTGTTTTTGGACTTTTCTGTTGGGCGTCTGGTAGCCGCCCCTTGAGGAGGGGGTACTGTCATGATCTGTGTTTCTGTGTTTATTTTTGAGATTTTCTGTGTGTAGTTCAGTTTCCCTGTGAGTCTCTGTCTTGGCCTCCCCGTTGATTGATCCCAGCTGTGTCTCGTTCCTGTGATTACCCTCCCAGTGTATTTAGTCTCACCTGTTGTCTGTGTTCCTCGTCGGATCCTTGTCGTGTGTCAAACATTACCCGTTTCCTTGTGCTGTCAATTGTTCCTCCGTGCTGTTCTCCGTTGTTCCGTGCTTGGACAATTATCATTAAATTCTTCATCTTACCTGGGTCTCCGCGTCCTAATCCTCACCACCTTAACCACAAATTATGACACATTGTTGTTTTTTGTGTGGCTACACGCGCCCTGTCGGGAGAACCTGGGATTGAAGGAGATCTAGCTAAAGTGTTTCTTTCTTAAGAAATATTATAACCTAAAATCTTCAACAGTACCCTACCAAATGATTCTGAATAGGAAGTATTTACACAAATCTTAACTGAATATTTATTTACAGGAGGAACTCCAATAGGTTTCCCACTTGTGGAATACGCGCATCATCTGACACAGCAGAAGTGGCTCCNAAATTTAAATATGCTAGTTTTAAAACTTAACATGTCTTGATTGAAATAGCCTAATTATAGTTTTAAAATCAGTAACTTATTCTGGCCTATTGACCTTTATGTTACCTGTAGTTACAGCAGATGGTTTGTTAAGATCTTTTGAACTGCCCTTTGTCTGTGTGGGAAACAATCAGGAGAAGTTCTAGCTTTTCACACTCATCTGTGAAAAGCCATAAAACAGCAGGAGTTCCTGGCTTCAGATAAAGGGTCAGAGATAGCTCCTGGTTGGATGAGCAAAGATACGCCTTATTTAAATAAATTAAAGATAAGAATATGCCTTTTACTATAAAACTTTCTACACAGAAGTAACAAATTAGATTTTCTCTCGTAATTCTCCAAAGACGTCTTTGGACGTCTTTGCTTTTCTTTCTTTCTTTTTTCTTTCTTACTTTCTTTCTTTCCTTCTTTATCTTTCCATTTATGTCAGGTAAATGACTGTATGTCTCTGTTGTTCTGCAGTTTCTGTTGTAATTTTATGCGTTGTCTTCTATTGGATTAAACTGAAATTCTGTGACGTCTGCACTCATTGTGTCATGGTCCGTGTTTCTGTGTGTTTATTTTTGAGATTTTCTGTGTTTAGTCCCGTTTCCCTGTGAGTCTTTGTCCTGGCCTCCCCGTTGATTGATCCCAGCTGTGTCTCGTTCCTGTGATTACCCTCCCAGTGTATTTAGTCTCACCTGTCTGTGTTCCTCGTTGGATCCTTGTCGTATGTCAAGCGTTACCCGTTTCCTTGTGCCGTCAGTTGTTCCTCTGTGCTGTTCTCCGTTGTTCCGTGCTTGGACAATTATCATTAAATTCATCATTCTTCATCTTACCTGGGTCTCCGCGTCCTAATCCTCACCACCTTAACCACAAATTATGACACATTGTTGTTTTTTGTGTGGCTACACCCGCCCCGTCGGGAGAACCTGGGATTGAAGGAGATCGAGCCAAAGAGTTTCTTAAGAAATATTATAACCTAAAATCTTATTCAACAGTACCCTACCAAATGATTCTGAATAGGAAGTATTTAGACAAATCTTAACTGAATATTTATTTACAGGAGGAACTCCAATAGGTTTCCCACTTGTGGAATACGCACATCATCTGACACAGCAGAAGTGGCTCCAAGTGGACGTCCAATTCTTATGTTCACCATCCCACATCTGTTTGGTGGACAGGAATACCTGGTGGAGGTCTCCTAGGAGGCACTAGAGGCTTGTAAATAGGAATGCCAACAAAGTGGACCTTATCGTTGTGATGAAACAGTATTTAGCTTGTGTTGCCATATAATGTCTGAGAACTTTTTACTCGCACCATCCACAGCAGATGAAGCCATTGAGTTATACGTATTCTTGAGAACATACATACGTATGGCCTTATAAATGGTGCAATGTAGCCTGCCATATTAGGATGAGGCTTTTTCTTGCCATTGATGTGTAACTGATGCTCAAATATTGTGAACATATTTGAGCATCATATTTTTGAGGGGAAAAAATCCATTAAAAAAATCTGAAAAACCAATTATAGAAATAATTCCAACTTGCATTTCTGTCAGGTAGTTAATGAGAACATTGAAAACATTTTAAACCGGAAAACATGAGACTAGGCTATTAATGGGCCTCACTGCCAAAACACAAGGGAGTAGTACATAGTTCTGTGTAACTGCTATGAGGAAGTCCTTGCAAGCCTGAACCAATAATATATATTGTACTTAGCTAAAATATATAAAAAATGGAATAGGACATTGACCAATTGATGATGATACCCTTTTTAATTGCATGCCTTTTTTTAGCTGCTGAATTACAGGTTTACATAATGATGTGTTAAGACTCAGAGTCGACACCGATGGACCAAAAATGTGCTGACACACAGAGCAGAAAATCAGCCAACACAAAGCAATCAGACTTGACTTTTTTTATTCTTTCTCTTAGCGCTAAAAAGAAGGAGACGCTTACCATCACAGACAAGAAGTGAATGTGACCGATTCTATACAGCATCTGATCAAAAAAGGAAAGATTCGTTGCTTATGGTCTTAGAATACGCCCTGTGGTCATCCGATGTTTTGTGTCACCCAAGTTCTGCTTCCTTGGAAATGGGAGTGAGAAGATAGTTCAGTTTCTGAATCTGTTACAAATACAAAGGCCTTTGTGTGAAAGTATGTGAATGTAATGTGTGTAAAGGCATGTGAGTGTACTTGACCTTGGTAAGTGTCTCCACAGATGCTATGTGGCATCTCATGGCTGTCAATTTTATTCATTCAACACTTACAAAAACTAACCATATTTTTAGTAGTTTGGGTGTTAAATCATTTTATAGCCCATTACTTCAACTTTAAGAGTTAAGTTTTCCATTACTAAGCTGAATTTCCAATGGAAAATTATATAAAAGTAAATTGATGAAACTGCTGGCAAACATGTTTATTTTTCACATCTGTCAATCAACAACTACTCAGATGCACATTTATTTTTTTTTCTGTAACTTGATAAAAACATACAGAACAGCTACTGAAATATTATGTTTATTACTGGAGGCTTAAACCACTTTGGAAATAGAAAAAAACAGTTCACTTGGTGTTTACCTTCAAACTGTATAATACTAAATCTCATATTGAAATGTAATCCTTTTAAAAATCATTGCACAACAGAAATGTTTTACATTAACTGAAAAAAATTATCCCCACATATACAAAAAAACATGTGCTTACATACTTTTGTATATTTCTGTTATGAACTCTACACAAACCTTCAGTTTGAAACCATAATGCAGTTCTGGATTTTGGTCAGGGAATCTGCAATTTATATGGAGCAGATTTCCTCTCCTCAGAAAAACCCAGTTGGCTCCCTTGAACTGTACTGAATATATATAACAGAATGTACAGTGGTTCCACCACATTGTGAGGTCAACTGTGAAGTGTCATTAACCCTCCCCTTCCACCCCCCAACGACTCCCTGACAGTAATTGTGGACATTCCTGATGTCTATGATGGCTGCCTTGAGCCTTACCAGTTGGACTTGGATGGCATTTCTGTGGCCTGTACTCTATCCACAGCTAGATATGGTTTTGCTGTTGTCCGTCTTCTGAACCCAACCAGTGGATCTGTTACGTTACAACCTGGGATGAAATTAGGCCAGTTTTTCCCCGTCTTTAAAGAGGACATTGTTTTGGACTGTACTCCATTTCAGACCAACCCCTATGTGTTGCATTGACATGGACCAAACTCACACAACCACCAACTCAAGTTAATTCAATCAACAGCTCCAACTGTCATTTGATCTGACTGAGGTACACTTATCTCCTGTGGAAAAGTCTCAACTTAATGACCTCATGCTAAAGTACATGGACATTTTCAGTAAAAACCCCAATGATTTTAGACGGACAGACATTGTAAAGCACAAACTTGATACCAGCACTGCACCCCGTTCGTAAACGAACTTACCGCACTTCACCACAAATGCAGGAGATCATTGAATCACAGGTGAATGAAATGTTGGATAAGGGACTTATTGAGGTCAGTCATAGCCCATGGGCTGCCCCTGTGGTCATGGTGAGAAAAAAGGACGGTTCATGGAGGTTTTGTGTAGATTATAGGGGTTTAAATGCCGTCACCACTAAAGATGCTCATCCTTTGCCGCGTACTGATGACACACTGGATGCGCTCAGAGGCTCTTCAGTTTTCAGCACCATGGACCTTTCATCAGGTTATTGGCAAGTGCAGCTTGACGAACAAGACAAAATGAAAACAGCTTTCACCACAGGTAGAGCTCTCTACCAGTTTAATGTAATGCCAATGGGACTGGTAAATGCTCCACCTACGTTTCAGTATCTGATACAGTTGGTTTTACAAGATCTGTCATGGAAAACCTGCCTTGTAATTGTATACAGAGTTAACTTCTCTACTCATTTGGAACCGCTTTGACCGCTTCAGAGCAGCCAATCTGAACCTGAAACCCTCCAAATGCCACTATGAGCAAAAAGAAGTGGTTTTCTCGGACATGTTGTATCTGCTGGAGGCCTTAGGCCCGATTCCAAAAATGTTGAAAAAGTAAAGCAGTGGCCCACACCAAACAGCACCACAGAAGGGAGAGCCTTTTTAGGTTTGTGCTCATACTACAGACGGCTTATCTATCACTTTGCAAATCTGTCTCAGCCACTTCATGCACTCACGCAAAAAGGGAAACTATTTTGTTTGACAGAAGCTGAACAGAGTGCTTTTGACGCGTTGCAACATGCTCTAAGCAGTGCTCCCGTTCTCTCTTATCCAGACTTTCACATGAATTTCTGCTTTTTACGGATGCTTCAAATGTGGCCATTGGTTGTGTACTATTGCAGATGTTGCGCAGGGGAAAATATGACTTTCTTTTCTTTTAATTTTTTTGTTATGCTTTGCATGTTTGGATTGTTTTGTTTTTTGTTTTTCCCCTTTAACAACTCAAACGCACTGGATTGAAGGCGGCCGTTTAAGGAGGCGGAGCTCAGGTGTCAGCAGAACTGATTGAAGCCAGAATAAAAGGAGCCTGGATGGAAGGAGAGGAGTGAAGACTGATCCTGTGATTGATAGAGACAGATGCGCTGCCGAGCGAGGGGTGGATGGAATCCGCACGCCAGGCACGGAGCGCCGAGAGGTGGGCCGACGGCTCAGTGCAGAGGATCGGGGCAGAAGGGAACCTCTGCCCGTGCCCGTAAGTAGCGCTCCGCTTCGATTAGAGGGTTTTGGCAGGGAATACGTCTCTCGATGGCGTCTTGGTGCAGGGATGCTGGCGCTTTCCTGCTACTTTCTTTTAGCTGGATCGGTCTGAAAAGGGGCGTGGCACACCGAAGAGTGGAACAGTGCTGGAGCGTCGCAGAGTCAGCTGGGGATCGGCAAGGGAGCGCCTTGCTGACAGATTGCCTTTACCTGGAGCAGCGTGATGAGTGGAGCCCAACTGGTGGCCTTGGATTGGTGACTTTCTTTTAAGGACAATTATTGAATCTTGGATTTTAAGAAGAAAAGGACTGTTTTTATTGTATCACTACTAAAAGTGACTTTCTTTGTCATAAAACATTTTAAATTTGATCGTTCTGCTGTTTGGGTTTTTGAGTTGTTTGCTCCCCCTTGTACCAAGGACGAAGTGTGGGGCCATATTGGTCACAACTTGATTTTGGCGTTGTTGGCAGGATACAAGTAGGGAGCAACACTCATACCCAAAACTAAGAGCACAACATGATGATACCAGTCTTCCCTGGTGCGCCTTGGGTGCCCAAGTACAAAGGGTTTGAAAGTGAACTAAAATATGTGGACTGGAAAGAACAAGTGCATGGACTTTTAAATGCTCAAGAACTAACAGAGACAAAGAAAGTGGACATTTTAATAAGGGCTCTAGCTGGGGAACAAAGCAACAGATGAATGTTTTCGATGAGACTGAACAAGATCAGGTCCGTAAGAATTTTAATCATTTGGACACATTGTATGGTGTCATGCTTACCTCCTTAGCTCCTTTTCACATACAAATGACATGAATATGGAAAATTCATGTCATTTGGTAGTCATGTCCTCACAAAAAGAGAAAAATGTTGGTCCACCTATGACAGACAGTTGGGGGGCTTTTGTCTGGTCTTTTAGGCACTTTCTCCCAGCGGTGCCGCCAGGAATCTTGGTCCCCCAGACAAAAAATTAGTTTGCCCCCCCCCCACGGAGCTACTGTTACAATTTCTTGAGTCTATTTGACCCATAAAAAGCATCACAATTTTAAAGGCTTGCATCTGCCTTGCTTTCTTTGGTTCAATACTGATAATTAGCACAATATTTACTGCTCATGAATTTAACATCCAACAGTCCACATCCAGCAAGCAAGTAGGTTGCTTGCTTTTTTTCTATTAGTTTTAGATACTGAAATGTCTCTCCCCAAGAGCAACAGTCAAAGGCAACGTGTGCAACTACACATAAAGCAACCAAGCCTTCTAAAAATGCTGTGTAGTTGCATTTTATTCAAGCTACAGTAGATAACTTTAATAAAAAACATGTTTTCTCCATATTTGTTAAAGCTGTCACGATGTCGTAGCAGTTTGTCATGAGACAGATAATCTGTGAAAACAATCAATCTCCGCCATCTCCTTCCTGAATTACTATTACTGGCTAAAGTAATGCACCGTTCTGACCAGAACTAGTAGGACGCTCTTAGCACTGTCAATTAGCCTCTTTCCCTCACTGCTAAATGTGCTAATGGTGGAGAAACAACTTATCATTACAATAAACCGTTTATCTGCCATCATTGGTAGCTATGCTAACTAAGCTGAGCATTCACAGTTTGAATCTGCACAGCTCTGTGCTATGCTAGCTGCAGCACGGCACAAATCGAGGGGGAGGAAGGATGAGCAGCATTACATGAGATTGTGATTGACAGCACTAAAACTCTCCTGCCACTGACTGGTTGTTTCTAACACTGGGAGAAAGCAGAGGAAATAGATTTTTGACAGATGACCTCTCATACCATACTGTCATAACATAATGACAGTTTAAAAAAAAAAAATGTGAAAAAAAATATTTATATGAAAGAGACATGCTGCACCTTTAATTTCTCTTAGGAGAGGATGGGTCAGGAGGGACATGGTAACAGATATCTGTAATTTAAATGCAAGCTAAGGTAAAACTGTGTGGACTGGCTGCAGTCCAGACAGGAGGCTGTTTTTATTATCATTTTATAAAGATTGTTTGAATTTCTGTCAGGAACAAATACATTGTTTTTGTTGTGTAATTGTAAAAAGAGCAAAGACACAGAGAAATCCCTATGGATTCCCTGGAATGATGCTAACTAGCCTGTTATTTAACACAGTGTTGCTCACCTTTTTCACTGGGATGTGGGAGGAGGAGGGTTTATGCTGGTATGGTAGTTAGAGCTGCTGCTGACTGACTCATATGTTAAGTGGTAAAAGGTACAAGGAACAAGTTAATATATGAATATGTTGGTAATGTTTTTCCTTAATTCACTAAATGGAAAAGGAGGCAAACAGAAGTCTGTAGCTAAGCTAATTATGCTAAATGGTTGATAATCTCACACAGTCTACTCAACTCTCTTGGAGAAAAACTGGCTTATAAATTGACACTCTTGCCTTTTTCTCTTTCTCTCCCTCTCTTTTTTTGAAAACCTGGTTTCATAACTTTTCTTAGCAGCATAGTAACTGCCACAATCGTTTTTGTTTCCTACTGTCTGCTGCTAACAGCGTCACTCTGAAGCGTTCCAAGCACGAACGAACCATTAAACGCAGAATGGGGTCGAGGGGGTTCAGGCCAAATATGGATGTGTGTTTTTTGATCTGGGAGTGGGAACGTAAAATTTTTACTGCTAAAAACAATCTTTGAAAATACAATACGATTAATTTTGTAATCGACAGGGCTCCACTATTTTTAATTTTATTTCTATGAACAAAAAATAAATAATTAAATTGTGGAAGTCCGCCTGTTGGTCAGGGTTCCTAGAATTGTCATTACTTTCCCCATAGACATAATATAAGCATAGACGCCTCATGGACCGCTCCAGCGCAGG
>NW_006800321.1:264930-281869 GCF_000485575.1 Poecilia formosa | reverse complement strand
CCTGCGCTGGAGCGGTCCATGAGGCGTCTATCCTTATATTATGTCTATGACTTTCCCCCCCTATACTCCTGCCTTGTCTGCTTTTAATGACGTCATCAAAAACGGCAGACTCTTAAATGTAGTACCTAAATTCTGCCACTAGATAGCAACAACTGAACACTTCCATAGTTTAAACCCGTGAAATGTCAACATACCGACATACAACAGCACACTGCTCATCATAAAGGAAATGAGAACATATTGGTCTCAAACTATTTTTACTTAAAGGAACAAATGTATAAATAAAAAAGCAACACAAAATATCATGTGTATTTTTAATGGGACATTAATTTCCAATATTTTATATCAGCTGCTCACGTGGCGCAAAAAGTGGGTATGCAGGCATGCAACGCATAGGGGCGCTGCACCAGAGGGGGCGTACAAACCCCGTCTAGAGGGGGAGGCACCCCAATGATGCCTTCGCATACACTTCACTGCGCCCTTACGCTCCTTCACCTCGCGCACATGCAAATGTAAATGTAGCGAGTTTTAACTTTCACGTGTCTTCGTCTCGGGGGGTAGAGCGACTGTATTACGTACCTTCCTTTGGGGGGGCGCCAATTTATGTTTTCGCATCCACCTGAATAATATGTAGTTGCACCCCTGCAGCTGCTGTTTGTTGCTCCTGTTAACAGTTTTAAAATAACTGATTCCAAACTAAGCACTTAATTTTATGTTTTCAAATTTAGTCAGTGCAAATCATAATCACAAGTACCTTATGAAATTGACATTTACATTTATTGTTAAATTTATTCTAAATATAATTTACAATGTATGATAAAACTGCTGCCTAAACTGATGCATTAAATTGAGCAAGGGCTTTTCCTTTTCTCAAAAGTTAACTTCTCCTCTGTCTTCCCATTGATGCAACACCATTAGAAGTATCAACACCATTTTTGCTGGTGTCTTCTTATGTTTTATCCTTACTCATAATTGGATATGATTTCAAAGAGTAACTTTAATCAAAACAAATTCAAGTAAAAGTAAAAGTTCAGGTTTTATAAACAACTTAAGGTTATATACAGTAAATCTTTTTTTTTTTTACATTGTGAAGTGCTTATAGGCTACTTTCTGTATTATCCATACAAGTGACTTTAGTACTTGTATGTACTATCGCAGCCATCGCTCCATCCTGTGCAGAGTTCCTCAAGGACTGTGTTTTGACTGCTTCCAAATCGAAACATAAATATAAAAAGATTTATGTTTTTATTTGTCTTGGTTTGCAAAATGAGCCCTTCAAAGATCTGTTAAGCTAGCTAGGCTTTTAGATAGCCTTGTATAAAATGTATTCATTTTATACAATCAGCTGAATATAACAGTGCTGCATAATTATTTGGAGTGAACTGGCCTTTATGGAATTGAATCTGAATGTGACTACACATAGCTAGATGGTAATCAAGCTATTATTCGAACAGAATTTTTACTCAGTTGGATTTCATAGAGATTGGATATGATGTGCTTCTGCTCACATTTGAGACAGGTGGAATGGTTTTCAAAAAATACATTAATTTTGTGCTGAGGGTAACATTTTAAAATCCCTAAGTTTCTCTTTTGGACTATTGATAAAACATGTAGAAAGATGCCGGAGAATCATGGGAAATGTAGTTACAGACTGTGAAATTAGCTGCAGTGGCAAGTGACACCGCCGAGGACTGGGCTTTGTTCCCACTCCAATTGCTGCACAATCCGTTAGGTCTGCCTCCCTGTCAGAGCTCCAGGGAGAACATAGAGCTGGCGTCATCCTTTCGGCAAACCAAGAGAAGGAAGGGGGAGGGTAAGACAGCAATGGGTAGGAGAAGGAGGGTGCTGTGTGTTTCTACCGCATCAGCGCCAACATCACTGCCTTCGTCACCGGAAAACAACAAGGACTGACTAGCTGAGACTAAAGAGAAAAAATACTGTTAACAGTAGCAAATCTCTTTCCATCAGATACGGATTCCCACATTAGGCCACTGCGTCTTCACCTTCCTTAGCCAGAGGCATCATCTCCCGAGAGAGAAAGAGGTCTTCTTGGCATGCCTTGAGAAGAGAGGACAACAGCCATCGCTCCATCCTGTTAAGATGGGAAATCAGGAGGCAAAGCAAAAGAGAGCAGCGGGTTCATCGGGTAATGGAAGCTACCCTTCGCTAAATGAAGGATGGAGGGAAGGAGGAGGGGATTTGACAAAAAGGGGGGGCAAGAAACTCAGCAAGCAGGGAGGTAAAGGAACAAACAGCAGTGGAGGAGGAGGGATTCATGGCACTGGACCAGGAAAAAAACGAAATAAATCTGACTCCAAGTCCTCCGTTTTTTCCCTCCGAAAAAGAAAGATAAACCTGAAAGGCTCATCAATACCAGGTTTAAATGAAGATGATTGGGCTTCTCAACATGATAATCTGGACAGCACCAAAACACCTGACCTGTCTGCAGATGAGCTAGGACACTCAGATTCTGAGGCTGCATTTCCTGAAAAGAGAAAGAAACCAGAACAGGAAAACAGGAATAAAGACAGAAGAGAAGAGGAAAAGTCACATGTGCAATTGAAAGCCTCAACAGAAACCACATCACCCACAGAAGAAGCAGGACCAAAGGGGGGTAGCTCAGGATCGGACACTGATATATACAGTTTTCATTCAGCCGCTGACCATGAGGATTTACTTGCAGACATCCAGCTTGCTATTAGGCTACAGCATCAGCAGCAATATGATGGGGAGAACGCAATCTCAGAGGTACATGAAGGTGGAACGGGGGACCTGAATTGGAGAGCAGCAGAGGAATGGACTAAGAAAAGTAATGGGGTGGACAAAGAAACTCATCAGGAGGTGGTTGGTATGACCCCAGAATTAGAGGTAGGCTCTGATGCACTATCATTCCTAGAGACAGAAAGTCATGTTTCTGTCAATCCCACAGACTCGCTTCCAAATCTGTCAAGTAGCGAGACACACCTGTCCTTTCACACAGAGATAAAGGGACAGGGGGAGGTCCAGGAAGGGCTGGGTCCGCCAAAGTTAAGTACGAAGAAGATGAGAGAGGGACAAGCCTTTCTTTGTATTGCTACAGACCAGCATGTGGACATTTCCATGGCAACTGGAAGTGTGACAGTCAGCCCAATCACTATGGCAACCTGTGACAATTGTTCACCTATAGTCTCAAGTGAAGGGAAATGTCTTGGAAGGATGGAGGAAGAAAAGTTCAGTCCCCCTCCAGTCAGCAACAGTAAAAGTACTGAACATGCAGAAAGACTTAGCTCAAGAGTTGTGTTTGATGAAGGTGATGGTCAGTTAGGCTCAGGTACCAGTGCAGAGTCCCTCGAGGACTGTGTTTTGACTAGTTCCAAATCCAATCAATGTGATGCTTCCTGCAATGGTTCCTCACCCTCTGACCAGCTCTGCAGCAGGGGCAGCATCTGCTTTATCACACTGACGCCCCAGGGAAGCCCAAAGTTGGCAAAGCAGCTCTTCAAGTCCACCCATTCCTCCAACTTTTATAGCCATGTGGTGAAATCCTACCCCACTATCTTTCCATCCTACATCAAGACCACTACGCGACAGCTCAGTACCCCAGGACACTCCCCAGCTTTATCTCCTTCCCACAGCCCACTTTCTCCACGGAGAGCCCATCTTCACAATCACAGGTACATATACTACTCCTCATGCTTGTCATTTAATGTTTTTTTCATACTTGTACTCCATTTTGTGTTTTTACAGAAAATTATCCCAAAAATTAGACTGCACATTTATAATCTGATTCTTAGTTATTTATACAAAGTATTGTAACTGAAACAGAATTAAACAGATTTTCAGAATTATCTTAGGATGCAATCTTTTAAGCTATGGAATAGGCAAACAATAATTCACATCATCACTTCATTAACTGTACATCAAATTGTTTCTAATAATGACATTTGAGAAGATTAACAAAATCAAATTCAAAAAATACTTTGAGATCCCAAAGGTAAAGTAAATGTTGTAATTCATTAAATCTTCTTCACAATTGCTGTAGATTGTGATGGTTGTTGGCAGGAAAGATCTGTAGAGGTCTGTACTACAACAAATTTGAAGAAGCCTCTGACTGAAGACACTCTGTTTTTCCAACACAGTTTTATGAAGAGGATGGTCAGGCTTGTCCATAAAGTTCTTGATTTTATGGTGAATCCTTCTTTGGATCATCATCTTCAGATGATTTTTTAACAAATTAACATTAAAAAAAGCATGTAAAAATTATGTTTTTCTTGTGAACGAAGTGATAACTAGTTACAGAAAAGTTAAGCCCACCCAATTGTATTATCAATAATCTTATCAGTCTGGCTGAATAATATATCATGTTTTTCTATCAGTTTCAAATCTATCAGTAATCAGTCTACATGGCAACTGACTTATGGAGTCCTGATCAAATACTTGATTGAATGGAATGAAAGTGTAGGATATTTGTCAGAGGTCATCTGCAAGGTGCTGGAAAAATGCACGGCACAAGGTCATAGCAAGAATGTTAATTTCCATGTTCAGTCTCTGGGGAGGTTGATGTAATCAAGAATGATTTATCAGATTATGAATTGGTGAAAAGCCAGTTTTAGTAATTAATCGCATGCATGTCTAATAAGTTATTATACAGATCTCACTAAACCAAAGCAAACCAACAACAAAACAACAAACAATTCACAAAATAATTTCTGTGTCTTCATCAATAATGAGTACAAATCTGTTCATTTATCAGCCACAATTTTTCCAAATGTGCAAATATTTTAAAACTAGAACATGTTATAATCTAATTTGGCAAACTGAGCATCACATATACAATATCACATGCACACCTTCCACATAAGGTCAGCTTCAGCTCTTGGTGTTGACTATATCTCCACATGTGCTGGAATCCATACGTACTCTCATTTGTTCAGTTGCGGTGACTTTTGCTTAGAGCATTTTCCAAGCATAACAAACGTCCTTTGAGTAGTCAGACATTACAAGAGAAATATATTTTTAAAACTATATTTTCAAATTTACAGTGTTGGTACCTAATTTGAAGTTGAATATTTAACTTTTATATTCAATAATTAACCAATTGTTAAAGTCATATACAGTTATCAGGTGAGAAATTAAGTCAAGAAATAAAACAAACAAACAAACATCAAATATAAATACTTCAAAGGACTTTCCAAAAGGAACTGAGTGAATATTAACTCAATAAAAATAGTCTTGCTTAAGAAAGATGGCTTTACCAATACCTATTACTACAATAGTTGCTCAGAAGCAAAACAGTAGACAAACCTTGTTGAAATTTTGAAAGGTTAGATGGCAAACCAATAAAGGCTTTTTAGAAGGTTTTTATTGGCTCTAGTGGCTTTTACTTTGCACTTTTCAGAGGAAAGTGGGTTATGAGAGAGGGGGACGACATGCAGCAAAGGTCATCAGGCCGAGATTCAAACCTGTGATGGCGTTGTCGAGGACTATGGCCTCCACACAATCACACAGACTCATTTCCAATGCTATCAGGTAGAGAGACACACCTGTCCTTTCACACAGAGATGAAGGGACAGGGGGAGGAATAGGCATTTACCCCAGTGCAGCCACCTTGTCCGTTTATAGGTATCTTAACCAGTTCAATCAGAATTGATCAATTTAATTGGACATTTACTTTGATTCTGGATGTTTACCTACCTGGCTTTTTTCCGACAGGTAAACATCCAGGGTCATTATCTCTGCATAACCTGTAAAGCTCAGGCAAACAGTCTGTGGAATAACAACTTTTTGAGTTCTGTCTGATGCCAAGGTAAAGGGTGTAAAAATGTGTGCAAATCATTTAAATTTACAAAAATATATATCTACAGGTAGATTGTTGCCTATATTTCTTGTTTTAAATATGAGTAAAGACTAAAACAAGACCTTTGCACGTCACTATGATGTCTATGAGAACTAGTGTTTCCAAAATAAAGGCAATTTTTTTGAAACAAAGGGAATTCCTCCACAAAAGGAATAGACTGTTGAACTGTATTGAAGCCTACACATGAGTTAACCAGAAACATAAATGTTGACAGGATGGTGGGTGGAGAACCAGAAACTCACAGACAACGGTCATTGAGCCTTACTGGGACTCTGAGCCGATCAGCTGACTGGACAGAGGAGCTTGAAAAGAGGCTAAGAGGAAGAGAAGTGGATGGAGGAGAGTATCTGATGGGCTACAGAGGAGGAGGCAGTCAACCTATCTGTGCTACCAGAAGATCCTCATGTGGACAGGTCTCCCTCTGTGCTTTTCAGGACGTCTTCACAGGTGAGCAAAGAACATGCAACAGTACAATTTTGAGAAGTCGTCACGTTCTTTCTTTAACAGAGATAGAAGTAGCAAGATATTCCCAGATGCTCTTCTGTTGATGAAGTAGTATTGATGTTGTACAATTAACTTAATATTTCAAAGTAATGACTGAACAAAACTAACCCGATGCAAGATCAGTTCATAGTACACTTCATCTGTCTCAGTTTTGGTATTTATTTGTCTGTTTCAATGTTTTCTTCATGTCAAGTTTTCTACAATACATGAGTTTTAGATTTTGGCCTCGTTTTCAGCCTAGTATTATTGGGTCATGTGGCACATTGAAGTCCACCTGCTCCCCCATTAAAGTGTCTATTTGCGAGTGAAAATGTGTCGGAGTAATACTTTTGTAATCAACTATGGCGCCATGTATTCTGACCACCATGTTTTACTGTGTCCATAGTCTTTTCTGGGTCATAGGTAGAATTGGTTTTCCACTACACTTAAAATTTTGCTTGTTGGTTGTGAGGTTAATTTACAAACCAGATAAATAATAAAAAAAATACATAAAAAAACAAAAGAACATCCTCCATCTTAAAGAATTAGCAACATTTAATTTTCTCTAGGAAAACAGAGTCACACAAGCCAGTTTCTAACAGGAGTCCCTATGCCAGAAAATGCTTTACTGAGTAGAGTGAAGTCAGTTATACAAATCAGCTGGTTTGTTTGCATACCCGGCTATTGGAGATCCAACCCTTATCAGAAAGCCAGAGCCACACCAAGCCGTATGCAACAGCCGCTCTTCTGTGTAGGCTAGATTTGTGAAGTGCACCATTTATAGCTGTCCAATCAAAAATGTATCTTATATGACCTGTGGATCTCTGCTGCTCCTACATAGTCACCATATTCTTACTTCATACTCATAGTTGGTTCTCTAATTAAATCAACAGATTTAATAGAGAATCTGGCTGTAAGTCTGTGACCCAAAAACTTACAGCCAGACCTGTAAGTTTGGGTCACAGCTGTTAAACTCTTTTGCCAAAGGGCCAGTGACCTGCAAACTTTAGGTCTGTCTCTGATTCAGAACACCTGAATAAAAAAATTTATTTTTAGCATCACACTGTTGAGCTTGACTTCAGACTGAAGACGCACTTTTGGGGTTTGAGTCAGGTTTGGTGAATAAATTATATAAGCTGCAGTAAACAGCCCCTAATGACTATAATTTAGCACTCTTAGTTTAGGCGAAAGGCCTGAACTACGAGTGGGTAGGTTTTCAAAGTCATAGCCTTTTCTTTTTTCTGTTTTTTTTTTTTTTAGCAGATAGTGGACTGCACATGGCTGTGTAAGATATTCAATGTCTGAGATATTGTTTTAAAACCTAACCATGATTTAAACTTCATAATTTTATTCCTGACAGGCAAGGGCGTAGGAACAAGTTTATCATTGGGGGGGACGCATCAGAAACCTGACAGATCTGTAAATAGATTGAGCAGAAATGTCAAACAATGGTGTCATCAACGCATTACTCTATGACCCCTTGTAATGCGTAATCCGACGTGTTACTACTGATCCAATAATCAGATCAAAGTTATGTATCCAAGTCACTGTGTGTCATATTTGTAATTCTTTTTAGAAAACACATATTGTTGCTTTCTTCCTTTTCCTTGGGGAGATACGTTTCATGTGTAACACCAGCATAGCTGTGGGAACAGGAGGTGATATTGGAGGCAAGCGAATCTGTTCCGCCCAATAATTTCCTTTTTGTTGTTCAAAGTGTGAGTAATGGCTACACAACACCTGATCATACTCAACCACTTAACATGTATATTATATTATATATTTAGGAGAATGGCAGTGCTAGAGTACAAACCGGTTTTAATTTTTAAATAAACTAAACTAATTTACTATGAGAAGAGCAGGTCAGGGAAGACATAGGAGAGTTTCAGAGTGTGAAGATATAAAAAATATATATATAAGTTTTAATAGAACCAGAAAGGAGAACAGGTGAAGACTGATATCAGGTTGATTTTTTTGTTCCTACGCCCTTGAACACCAGCAACACAAATGTAAAAGATGGAGGGAAAATAGAGATGCACATTTTCAAGCTGATGGATACATTTTTCATTGAGTAATCAAGTTAGTTTTTCAAAGTAACTATGCCGTCCCTGGTAATAAATGAACTACACTTTAAATCATATGTGTGTAGGCCTGTCACAATAACAAATTTTGATGGACGATAAATTGTTCCAGAAGTTATTGTGATAAACAATAATATTTCTGTTTTGAGACCATTTTTAAGTAATACAATGGTAATGGCAAAATAATAATGCAAGTACACAATCTGAAAGGTCAGTAAACATTTAACACTGCAACTGGAAGACATTTCAAATATCCAAAGATAAATAAACAACACAACAAATAAAATTAATTTTGAAGTCTTTGTAAATAAAATTGTCCTTCAAAAAAAGGCCTAGTTTGTCAGGTTGGGTGGTGGTAAGGTGAGGAGAAGACGCTGAGACCCAAGATGTGGGTGAAATAATGGTTTTAATAAAGACAACTCGACAGTCCAGAACTGGCAGCATGGCAGAGTTAGCAACAGCTACTACCGGTAGCAACAGAGAAACGGACTAACATGCGAGCTAACACAATCCAGGACTAGGCAGTTCCACTGGAGAGTGTGGCAGGACAAACAGGCGTGGCAGCAAATCACAAACTTAGACAAGGATCCGACAAGGAACACAGACAACAGGTGAGACTAAATACACTGGGAGGGTAATCACAGGAACGAGGCACAGCTGGGATTAATCAACGGGGAGGACAGGACAGGACAGAAACTCACAGGGAAACGGGACTAAACACAGAAAATCTCCAAAATAAACACACAGAAACATGGATCATGACATAGTTGAGACCAAAACACCAACCTGAAAGCTTTTGTCATCCAGTTTTTGGTAGAAAGAGAGGGGAAAAAAAGAGAAACGATAGATCATGCCAATGGAAATTATTGAATTTGTTTTAATTTATCATGTGATTATAATTGATTTATTGATTACTGTGACAGGCCTGTATGTGTGTTTATCATCTCAAGGTGGCCAACTGCCCCAAAAACATCTTCTTCCATTTCCTTTTGAACTAAATGGCTTCAGTCTTTCATCAAGCAAAATGACTTCCAGGATGAATACTCACTTTATCATTTGCCTCACAACTAGCAAGATAAATACTCTGGCACAAGCTAGGTACCAGATTCTGATATATTTTATTGGTCAAAAATGCATTGATAAAAGTTGACTGGCAATTGAACTGGTTCTGCGTCTTTCTAGAGTAAAACACAGCTGGTAAAATGGGACTCAGCAGTTTTAAACTCAGTACAGTAGTTTGACCAAGAAAAATAAAATTTAAAAAATTAAACTTTGTTCTTGAATAAATCAGTGCAACAGTTTGCCCTACAAATATAATTAAAAATGATGCTTTTCATGTCTAACAGACACCTTAGCTCCTTACTGATAACTCTGTGTGCCGTCTCACTTTCCAGCCCTGCATTCAGTAACTTCACTTTTCATTTTCCAGTCAAACATGAGCCATGGCTCTCAAAAGGTTGAAAAACACAAACTGTTGCAAAAAAGCCTAAATGTTTTTTTCTCCTGTCATTTCAGCCACAAACATTTAATTTAAATATCTACTATTTCTGTGCTGAAGGCACTGCGGTGCGCCTTCAAAATAAAAGCACGCGAACGGAAGATTTCAAAATCAAATATTTTTCACAACTGCGGTGAAATTATTGGGTGGGACAAATGTCCCTGCCTCCAATATTGGTGGGGACATGTCCCCCCTGTAACCCCCAGTTCCTACGCCTATGCTGACAGATCTTCTGGAATTCTCATTCAAGTTTATTTGCATAGTACATTTCAGCAAGAAGGTAGTTCAAAGTGCTTTACATTATGAAAACATTAAAAAGATCAGTTCATAGTAGACTTTGTCAGTCTACTATACTCGTACTGATGACTCATTGTGACTAATTGTGGACAATCATTGGTTGACTGCACTTATTACAAAAGGTTTAACATATGCCTTGCAGCCCAGAATTTCTTGCCACAGAGTCATTCTCCAAAACAATGACAATATGTTGTCCAGAGGACTCCAAAGCACTTCACACTACATTCAGTCATTCACACATTCACATACTGTCATGATCCGTGTTTCTGTATATTTATTTTAAGGTTTTTCTGTGTTCAGTTTATGTCCTGTGAGTCTCTGTTCAGGGAAGCAATCAACATCTTCCCTGTTGATTGCTTCCCAGGTGTGTCTCATTCCTTGATTACCCTCCCTGTGTATTTAAGTCCACCTGTTGTCTTTGTCTCTTGTTGGGTCCTCATCTTATGTCAGTTGTTGTCTGTGTTGGCTCTCCAGTAGAACTGTTTAAGTCCTGGTTGGCTTGCTCCATGTTCAGTCTGTCGTCAGTTGCTACTGGTATTTAGCTGTGTGCTAAACTCTCTGCCATGCTACCTGTATTTGGACTGTTTGATAGTGATGGCAAATGAAGCAATGAACCTTTCTGGCCCTTTGCTTTGCAAAAAGGTTCGTTACTCGATGCTTCATTCATTGCTCTATAGTGACATCTGCTGGTGAAACTGTAACAGTCTTGTCACTCAGTTGGATCATACTTCCAAAAATTACTAAATGCAATATTGTCGCAAAGTTTTCATCAAACTCATGTTAAGTAACAGGATAATCAATGAAACCATATTTAATTGTCATATATTTTTTAAAATTATTTGTCGCCAATCTAATCCCAGTATATGCTGAATGTCGGTGGTTATGTTGGGTTTTCTTTTATATCATAGACGGATTTGACAATAAAGACGTTTGATGTTTTAATGATTTGGGAGTGCAGTGTCTGTTGGGGCGTTCACTTTTTCTTGGATTTCTAATTGGCTCTGATCCCTCATATTTGGCTACATGTTGAATTTTAGTTCTGCAACAAGTTTAAATCTGTTTCTGCTGTGCAAGACTGATATATCTTTACTAATCAGACTACAAATAATAGTGGAACTTTGCAGAAGGTGAGAAATTGGGAGGTGGAGGGTTAATTATTGTTATCTAAGAAGAATTTTATTGTGAGATTAATCTCAAAGAATTCTCAGATGTCAGAGATTTTCCTCTTGCTGGCTCCATTTCAGACAATCAAGTTTATTTGTGTAGCACGTTTCAGCAACAATGCAGTTCAAAGAGATTTACATCATAAAATCACAAAAATATAGTTATTAAAAAAACAACATAATCTACAATTGAGAAAACCAGTAACAAACATTAAATTTTGATGAGTGCCATCATCAATACACATCGAATATGTTGGTCAGTGTTCATTTTATTTGGCCACTGAAGACAAATATTCTCCTCTGATGCGCGACCAAATGGACAACAACCCATGAAGCGGCACGGCTAATCCCGCTTTTATTTTGAAAACCGACACGCAAAATGAAGCAGTCACGTGACCCATGCAATGCGAGGCCTCGTTTGTTGCCGGTCACGTGGTTTTCAGCAAGACAACACAAGCCTAGAAGCGGGGCTTCATCAGACACGCCCTCTTTTTACTCGGTACAAGCCTCGAAGCCTGGATTCAGATGGTCCATCACTACTGTTTGAGCCTTTCATCATTAATTTCATCATTTTCTTCACAACCTGGGTTCTCAGCATTCATCCTCACCATCTCACAACCACATACCATCAGTATGTGTCGTACTGATGGTGGCTGCCTTGGGGCAGAGGTGGGGCTGCCATGCACAGGAACCACTGAGCCGTCTGACCACCACCAGCAGGCAAGGAGGGTAAAGTTTCTTGCCTAAAGACACAAAGACAGAGCTGGGCAGAGTGGGGATCGAACTGGCAACCTGCCAATTGCAGAGCAAATTCCTACCACCATCGTCCCTCAAAAAATAACAAAACCTCATTGACATGTCATACAGTCAACAATTCTGAAACCAGTAACAGATGCTGCATTTTGCCAATTGTCATAGTTAAAACCATCATTGTATATCAAAAAATGTTTGCGAATACTCCATTTATTATAGTTGAAAAGCAACTTTTAACAAGTGGATTTTTAGTCTAGGTTTAAAGGAACTCAGTGTTTCAGCTGTTTTGCCGTTTTCTGGAAGTTTGTTCCAGGTTTGTGGTGCATAGAAGCTGAATGCTGCTTCTTCTTGTTTGGTTCTGGGGATGCAGAGCAGACCAGAACCAGAAGACCTGAGAAGTCTGGAAGGTTGATACAACAGCAGATCTTTAATGTATTGTGGTGCTAAGCCATTCAGTAATAGAGGCATTTAAAGTCTACTCTCTGAGTTCCAGGGAACCAGTAGGAGGATTTTAGAACTGGGTGATGTGCTCCATCTTCCTGGTTTTAGTCAGAACGCCAGCAGCAGTGTTCTGGATCAGCTGCAGCTGGATGACTGATTTTTTTTTTTTTTTTAGGCAGACCTGTGAAGACGCTGTTGCAGTAAATAATGTGACTAAAGAGAATTGCTTGTATGACTTTCTCTAAAGTTAATTCTGGCTGAATTTTCTTTATGGAACTTTGTGGGTTTTTGAACACTGGATCATTCTGAAGTCAATATGTTGATGTGATTTTGACCCTTGTTCTGGTTTTGCTCTTGAACTCTTCTCCCATGGATGCCATTTTTGTACAGTGTCTTTCTTCTTGTAGAATCAAAAATCATTGACTTTTGTTAGACAAAGGATGTCTGCAGTACTTTAGATGTTGATCTTGATTCTTTTGGGAGCCCCTCACATAATGATGTGCTTTTGGAAAGGTGCATGTGGGCAATAACTATCATATTGAGTAACTCCATTCAGCATGCATGACTTAGCAGTTACTTCAAGCATTGTTCATGCTTGTTCATATTGGTAATTGCTCTTATAGCTGGCGTCTCAAAGCTTTAGAAATGGCTTTGTTGACTGTCGTATGTGAATAACTTTATTAGTATTTGCACTTATTTTCACTGAGTCACTGCTTTTTGAAATCTTTTAGCCTTTGTTTTGGTTTTTGGTGGCTTGTTGACATAACTTGAGGGCTTTTGAAACAAATCACACTAAGGGTCACAGACCATCTTTGCTTGGAACTGAACTAGAACATAAGAAATTTAAGGTGATTTACAGAATGTAGAGGCTTTAAATATTCACAGTGTTTTTTTTTTTGTTTTGTTTTTTTTTGCCCCGTTTATTCTATGACTATGCAGGTCGCACCCTTCTTGAGAAGCTGTTTTTGCAGCAGCAGCAGGAGGAGACAGAGGAGGCCGAGAGGCTCTGCTCCAAGATCTTGGCCATGGGTCTCCTGCTTCCTTTCTCTGACTGCTTCAGAGAACAGTTAGGCGGCAGCACGGCTCAAATTTCATCCACTGCATCAGCCAAGTTTGATGTACGTACTTTTATTTTTACACATCTTTTTGACGTGTCTCAAAATTCTCTAAGGGTCATGTGTAATTTATCATCACTTTCCCAGCAACAGTGCCAATCCCATTCGGCATTTAAATACTTACTATTGTTGTCAGGAGACACATTCATTCATGATGGGTATGAATATCAGATTATTCTTTAAAAATTAATTCTGTATTAAAGCCATGTTCTCTTTAAGGAGGATTTATCATGCAACATTTTTATGTTGTTTGTTAACAACTTGCATCCAGAAAGTCAGGAATAACCAGTAAGGGTAATTTGGTGACTTTGCCAAATTTTCTTGACCTGCAAGTTGTCAGAGTCAGTCTCGTTGCCAGGTGGCTGTTCAGCAATGATGCAGGCTTTTAGGTCCGCCTTATAGTCCGGAAAATACGGTAAGTATTTGAACACTTGCCAATCAGCAAAGCCCTCAAAGCCCTGTTAGTCCTCCTCTAAACAGTACACGTCCACTTCATTTATTCTTCTAAATTAGAAGCACCTGTTTGAGGTCATTAGCTACATAAAGACTGCTGTTCACCCCACACAATCACCCCACACAGTTAGTAAGACTCCAACTACTAACATGGCTAAGACCAAAGAGCTGTCCAAAGGCACCAGAGACAAAATTGTTGTTTTATCGAGGGCACAAATGAAACAAGTGAGCACATAGTCTTTAATCATACAAAACTTTTGGTGGCCATCTTTGTATAGGGATGTCAAAGAGATTGTTTGGTTTATGCCAGAATGACATGGAAATTTGGCAGTGTAGGTCCAATGAGTAAGACGAGCTCTGATGGAAGAAAGGACATAGAGACTGTCAGGTGGTATGTTATCAGGACCGGGTTCGGTCTGTTGAGCTGCCAGTACCTGGTCTCTAATTTCCCAAAAAAAGGTCTCCAATGACACAGTGGTGGAATGATGGTGGCAGCAAGTGTGTCTTGATTGGGGGAAAACTGTCTTAAAAGTGCATCTGGTTTGGTGTTTTTGGACCCAGGCCTGTCAAAAATTGCAAAGTTGAATCTGGAGTGAAAAAGTGACCGGTGAGACTGACTCAACCTTTTGGTTGAGTCCCAAAAGGTTTAAGATAGGCCAGGTTTTTATGATCTGTCTAAACAATGGGATGTTCAGCTTACTCCAGCCAGTGACAGCATTCATCAAAGGCCATCTTTATGACAAGGAGTTCTCTATCGCCTACATCATAGTTTTTCTCAGCTGATGAGAGACGACAGGAGGAGAATGCACAGGAGTGTAGTTTGTCATCAGCTGGTGAAATCTGTGATGGAACTGCTCCAACCCCTGAATCAGAGGAACCCACTTAAGGAATAATCTGTCTAGATCACATGTGTCAAACACAAGGCCCAGGGGCCAAATGCAGCCCGCCGCAGCTTTTTATGTGGTGCTCTAGATTCTAGACTTTATTTTTAAAAGGTTTTGTTGGCTCTGGTGGCCTTTATTTGAAAGTAGTTCGACAGGAAGTGGGGGTAATGAGAGGGAGGGGAGACATGCGGCAAATGTCACCAGGCTGGGAATTGAACCTGCAACCACTGCCACGAGAACCAAGGCCTCAATACGTGGGTCGTGTTTTGCCCTGGCGCCACCACAGCACCCAAGATTCTAGACTTATGCATAAATAAAACCTACAGGATAACAGTTGTGTGCTTAAACATTTTTCAATTAAATCAAAATGGCTTTTATTTGTTACTGCCAAATTACATTACCATATTTTCCGGACTATAAGACGCAGATATCTCTTCCACTCCAGGTTTTCCACAATGATGCAGCACAGAGCAGAAGGGGGCAGACACCCAAAATTTGAGTCATAACAGGTCAATTGAATATCACGTTTATTACGGTTGAAAAAGAAAAAGGTGTCTAGTTTAGATTTAACTGAAGTGATTACAGTAGTTTCCGAACGGTAACAGTAAAAGTGCTGATCCTTCGTGTCTGCTACTAGCAAGTGCTAAATGAAAATGGGTGCTTTCTTCTTCTTCTTCTTCTTCTTCTTCTTCTTCTTCTTCTCCTTCTTCTCCTTCTCCTCCTTCTTCTTCTTCTTCCCCTTCTTCCTCTTCTTCTTTAGATTTCAAAGGCAGCTTGCATCCATTATTGTTGCACTACTGTCATCTACTGGATCCTAATATCTATTCCTCAAATTCTCATAATGATCCCAGTAAACAAAATATCTTCTTTTTCCCCTCAATGCTATTTAACTGATCAACAACATTCTCAAATTTCAATTCCCTATTAAAACCTAATTCCGTTTTAATGGGCGCTTTCTTCTTTTATTTCCAATTTTGACTTCTAATGATTCACTTCCTGCTAAAGAGCCCCCTGGTGGTTGAAGAAAAATCCACATATAAGCTGCACTGGGCTATAAGCCGCAAGGTTCAAAACTTAGGAAAAAAGTAGCGGCTTACAGTCCGGAAAACACGGTATCAATTCGTCCAGTTTTACTGCAATCACGGAAATTCACAAAAATCAACAAATTGCGTTTTATTTTTTTGTGCGAATGCATAATTGTGAGTTTGCTAAAGGTTTTCCAGAAAAATTGTCAAAAACATATGTTTGAAGTGATGCCAACTCCCACCTGCAAGTGGCAGTATATGTTACTTCTACACTTCTGCTTTAGTTGATGTCAAGTACTAGTCTGTGATCGATTATTTGCGGCTAATGAAGTCACATTTACCATAATACATAAGTGCAAATATTGCAAAATTTCTTAGAAATATTTTTAAATTAGCAATTTATTGCAAAAAATTACAAAAAACCCCCAAACTCCTAGATGGATTGATGAATGTGAAAAACTTAAATAATATTTGATTTAGACCATTTGTGATGTTTATGTGGCCCAAACTGAAAATGAGTTTGACGGTCCTGGTCTAGATGGATCTGGCTAAGTGAGGATGGGTGCAATGGCAAACCTCCTCTTAAGTTTTATGAAACTTCGGGTGACCAGCTGAAACTGGTTTTGGTGGCTGTGAGACTGGTAGAACAGTTAGTCTACAGTTTGTCTATAGTTTGTATAAGTTTGCAAAGCCCAGAAAACACTGAAGTTGCTTGCGAGATGTGGGAGTAGGCCAATCCAAGTCTACTTGAACCTTTGTTGGCTCTGTCTTCACCTGCCCGCTCCCCAAATACAAGGGCGTAGGGGCGTAGGGCGGGGGGGGGACACATATCGGAAACCTCACTGATCTGTAAATATAGCTTGAGCAAAAATTTTAAAAAATGGTGCCATCAATGCGTTACTGTAATCTG
>NW_006800321.1:261133-264173 GCF_000485575.1 Poecilia formosa | reverse complement strand
AATAGAATAGAATAGAATAGAATTCAACTTTATTGTCATTGCACTGTCACAAGTACAAAGCAACAAAATGTAGTTTGCATCTATCCAAAAGTGCTATACAGGGTATAACTATGTATTTACAGGTGTACAAAGGTGGTTATAAAAATAAAATGTTCAGTATAAATATAATATGATATAGATAAAAATATGGGAGCTATGCACATATACAGATTATGCAGATTATACAGAATATACACAAATGTTAGGAATGGATTGTATATGTATTAGTAGATTTACAATACAAGATAGATACTGGCAAATACGATTTACAGATTATATACAGATTATGTGACTGTGAGGACAGTCCGTATGTTATTGTTGAATGGGGGGATGGGGGAGATCAATATTTCCACAAAAGAAGCAAAAAAAATTTTGATAGAGGAAAAGCCTCTCAGACTCTGAGCTCAAAACAAGATGCCAGAAAGCAATTAAACTATTATTTTTAAATTAGACAATTTAATTTCACATAATTATCGTGGTAGAAGCCATTTGTTTGTTAAATACTTAATGAAACATATTTACCGTGTTTGATGTTTGTTGTCAATGAGGTATACTCACAGACGAACGAGGTAATTAGTCCAAGTTTGTCGTTTATTGAACGTTCAGAAACTACAGCGGCTGTAAAGAGCCACAGCAAAGGTAAAGAAAGGTAAAATAACTGAACAGGTGATCAACTCTAAACCACTTGCACCTTTTTACTCTCAGTCTCTCTCTGTCGTTTAAGCACACCCGTTGCCATGGCAACCTCCTGCGCTCCACAAGCCGACCAGAGATTATGTTAAAAATATAACATTCAGTCCGATATCAGGTTTTCAGGCTTGATATTTATTTTGCGATCATTATTAAGCCTCCCTGAACACAGCGGTGGTTAATTAGTTAATGTTAAACTTCTGTTCTGCTCTTTACTTTGGTAATGGAACCAAAACGCACAGAATTGCGCAACACCTTGTTGAAACAATAATTACTGAGATTATTATTGTTGGGTCATTAATTTGAAAACGTTTTGTTGTTCTTTAATAAAGTTATGAACGTTTTGATAAACCAATCAGAGGAGGACCTGCTGGTCTCAGCCTCCTGGCGGCGTTCAGTTTCTCCTAATGCTGAGGTCAACACAAAACCAAAGCACTAAGAGTTCAGAAACAATATGAAATGGGAAAAAAGTTATTTATTAACGGATTAAGTCGTGTTTTAGATTGTTCTTGAAAAACTAATCACTCACGGCTGCACAGTGAACCCACTGATTCTTTACAGCAGACAGTGGCGCAACTGCACATTATTCAGGTGGATGCGAAAACATAAATCCCCTCCCCCCTCCCCCCCCCGAGGCGACGCTACGTGGAGTGTAAAACTCCCTACATGTACCTCGTTATGTGCGAGAGGTGAAGGAGCTTGAGGCCCGCTGAACTGTATGGGAAAACATAATCGGCGCGCCGCCCCCTCCAGACGGGGTTTTGGCGCCCCCTCTGGTGCTGCGCCCCTATGCGTTGCATACGCTGCATACCCACTTTTTGCGCCTCTGACAGCAGACAGGCGCTCCCCTCTCTTGCAGGTACTGCGTCCCCCGCTAAATCTTTTAGGGGTACGCAGTACTCGACCGTACCCGCCTACTTTCACCCCTGGTCCTCCATATGCAGTTCATGTATTGGAGAAATAATTAAATGTTGATGACATTTGAGGATATATTTCAAATGCTTTTTGTGGAATCATTCATGCCCAGCCTCACCCAGACTCTGCCTCCAGTGGCCCCTGGGTAAATAGAGTTTGAGACCCCTGATCTAGAATGTATCCTGGCATAGACTCATCTTGTGTTAAGTGTGGGCACATCCCTGCTGATCTCAGTCATATGTTCTGGCTTTGCCCCAGGCTCCTCCCCTTTTGGGAGTCAATCTTTAGGATGATTACATTTATATACAAGAGGAATATTGATCGAAGTGCTCCAACTGCTCAATTTGGGGTTGTCCCTCTGACTACACCAATAACAACTCAGCAGGCCAATGCCATTGCATTAGTTACACTACTTGCCAGACTCCTAATATTATTCAATTGGAAGAGAGCCAGTTCTCCGTCTCATAAGCAGTGGGTGGTAGATGTTATGTTTCATCTGAAGCTTGAACATCTGAAACATACAGTCAATGACTCCATTCAACAATACATCATCTGGCAGCCATTTCTTTTGTATTTTGAGGCAGAGTCCTCCTTAGTATATAGCCCTCCCACCCACTCCGAACCCTCCTTCCTCTTCCCCTCCTCCTTTCTTACTAAATATGTGATGTCAGCACCTGTTGTCATTTTTGTTTTTGTTTGTTTCATTGTTGTTCTTACATGTCTAAAACAAATGAAAAAAGATTTGAATAACTTTCATTTTCAACTAAGTGGGGCTGCACAGTGGCGCAGTAGGTAGCATAGCCTTCTTGCCTTACAGCAAGAAGTCCCTGGGTTCGATTCCTGGCCCGGGTCTTTCTGCATGGAGTTTGCATGTTCTCCCTGTGCATGGTGGGTTCTCTCCAGGTACTCCGGCTTCCTCCCACAGTCCAAAAACATGACTCTTAATTAGGTAAAAAGGTTAATTAGTCTAAGTTCTCCCTAGGTGTAAGTGTGTGTGTGCACGGTTGTCTGTCTCTGTTGCCCTGTGACAGACTGGCGACCTGTCCAGGATGTACCCCGCCTCTCGCCCAGAACGTTAGCTGGAAATAGGCACCAGCAGCCCTCCCGACCCCAATAAGGGACAAGGGTGTACAGAAAATGGATGGATGGATTTTCAACTAAGTTGTAAGAGATTTTTAGTAATTATTTTTTGTCAGAGTTGACACCTATTAAACACAGCACATAACACAGGAAAGACAAGAGAAAGTTAGATTCTGAATACTCGCGAGGAGAACAGACAGAGATGTGCTTTCAGTTACAAATCTCCAACTGCTCTACCAGCACATTTGCCTGCCCCTCTCTTTTTATTGTCTTTAGGATCCCTAATCACAGAACGCTGTAACTCTAAAGGGAGGGG
>NW_006800321.1:243982-261123 GCF_000485575.1 Poecilia formosa | reverse complement strand
ACAAATATGGGAAGTGTGGAAGACCCTACTGTATCAAATTGACGTAGGAATAACAGAGAGTTGGCCATTCTAAGGTAAAAACCCAGCGCACACAGTGTTCATGTTTTGTTTTTTTTTCAGCCAGACAACTTCCCGCGCCCCCACGCAATGACACGGCGCCCCCCCTAGGGGGCGCGCCCCACAGTTTGGGAACCTCTGCCTTACAGCAAGAAGGCCCTGGGTTCGATTCCTGGCCTGGGGTCTTTCTGCATGGAGTTTGCATGTTCTCTCTGTGCATGGTGGGTTCTCTCCATGTACTCCGGCTTCCTCCCACAGTCTAAGTCCACAGTCTAGGGAGAACTAAGTTTAAGTTCTCCCTTAAACCTAGGGAGAACTTAGTCTGTCTAAGTTCTCCCTAGGTTTAAGTGTGTGTCTGCATGGTTGTGTGTCTCTGTGTTGCCCTGCGACAGACTGGCGACCTGTCCAGGGGGACCCCGCCTCTCGCCCAGAACGTTAGCTGGAGATAGACACCAGCAGCCCTCCTGACCCCAATAAGGGACAAGGGTGTACAGAAAATGGATGGATGGATTTTCAACTAAGTTGTAAGAGATTTTTAGTAATTATTTTTGTCGATATTTTTACATACATAATTTTTCAAGCAATCAAGTCGTAAGTACATGCAAGAATCAAACCGGCCTTTGTTGGAAATGTTTAGGTTTGGAACCCAGAAGGTTGTGACGAGTACGTCCTGTCTTTGACAAGCACAGATTGTTATTGTTAGCAACTAAAGTTAGCATAATGCTAACATCCTAGCTTCCGTGGCATTAGTAGTGTCTACGATTTAAGTGATAAAATATTACAACCAACAACACCACCTGGGGTTTTTGTTTCAGGACTATTCAGCTTCACAATATTTACAAAAAGGCCACAACCAGGTCAGGACAACAAGGAGAGGTGGATGATTATATTTTAGAAATAATCGTTTATTTTCTCCAAAGTTTAAAATAGGCCTACAACAATAGAATACATGTATAAAAGACAACTTACAAAATTCAGACGTGTATATTGCACATTAGCTCAACAGCACATTGTATTCTCCAACCCAATTTAAAAAAAGGAAATTTACAAGAAAAACACTGCAAATCAAACTGCAAAAAAACAAACATGCAAAGCAAACAAACAAACAAAATAGCAAAACAAAATCTGCAAGCAAATGACAAACATATATACAAAAAGGGGAAGACTAAAAACCGCAAATGAACATGCAGTAGAATTACAAAAGGGACTCACCATGAGCTGGTTGACATCCCAGCTGAAAAAGGCATGAAACAAAAGGACAGGAACTAAACAACAGCTTTGATGTGGCTGTGCTCCCTGTGCACACATCAGCGAGGAGGAGTGGGAGAGCCACGAACAATTTGCAGCCAAGTCCTGCAACAGCCCAGGATCTAAAAGTAAAATTTATTGTAAGCCATTGCACAGAGCCCACAACGAGCTGGACAATGAAATCACTTACCCCAGTAAGATCCCCAAACCCCTGAAACGTGTCCGACCACACCCACTTCCAACAAGTAGGAGATAAACCACACAACTCAACCGCGTCCCTGAATCCAATGGAGGCATGATCATTAAAAAAAAAAGTCTAGAAGCCAAACAAACAGGAGACCACAAAACTAACCTGGAAACAATAAATGCTCATCGCACGCCGTCTCCACAACTCAACAGAAGTGTGTGGGCTCGCCCGATGCACACCTGGCTTTAAAGGCTATGTTGGTGCCACCCACCACTTATCTTAAAGGTGAACCTGCACCAACATACCACACTTACAATAAAATGATACATGGATTCAAATCCACGATAAATTACCAACTTTACAGAGTTAACTGTGCTGAAAACTGCAGAACTCATAGACAGAAGAAAGGAATAATTCATAAACATCTTTAAAAACTTGGTATTTCCATGGTTCCCATTTAAAATGGAAAATACCAACACTTCAAAAATAAATTTTAAAAGAACAATTCCTTTGTCACTGATGTCATGATTCCAATTTCATGGGAAGAGGAGGGTTTGGTTCGTATTAGGTTTGGACTTTCTTTTGACTCATTACTTTAATGTTTTGTCTAACATTTAAAAGGAAAGTTGTGACTAACCTGGCAAGGAAGTTGGAGGAGAATAGTGAATTATTCTACTCCAGCCTGTTGCTTGAGAACGTGTTTAAAATAGTTTTGTTTCTGCAGCATGACCAGCTGTATACGTGGGCCGCAGTCAACCAGCCGCCACACTCAGAGGATCTTCTTGAAGGGAAACTAGCAGGCCAACTCAAGACGCAGTGGTCTCCATTAAGGCTAGGAGGAGAAAACAGAACTGGTCATAAATCTATGGAAGCAGGTAAGCTCAACATTCAAATATTAAGTATGAGGAAATCAAAATAGTATTTTTTTCCACATCAAGCAATTCTGAACATGTGGCAAGGAATCACAGTATTTATTAATTAATAAAAATACATATCATGCTTGGAAAATTATACAGCATTTTGAAAAGATTCACATTGTTACAATCAGGAACTTTAAACCCTTGGTGAATTTACTGAGTGAAAATCTTAGTCATATTTTCATCAGTTTTCACTGCTGCTATAGAGGACTCTGTCAGTATTTCAATGTAAATACTGTTAGTTGAAGTCAAATAATTTGAGGAAACCAATTGTCTTAAACAGTTTAAATTTATTAATCTAAACAATTCAGTTAAAAAAAACATGAACTTTAAGTACATTTAGCTCAAATAGTTTCTGTTAGGATAGCATGGGTAAATAAAGTTGACTATCATTTCATTCAATAAACTGAACTTAAAGTAGTAAGTATCCTACACTCGTATGTTTGTTACTTCTAACTTAATTTGACATGTGTTGACTGTACTCAACTATACTGAGCCAGAATGTTTTAGATGGTAACATTTATTTAAAGAAGATCCAATTCAGCTGTAGTTACTCAGTTTTATTCCTCCAAATCAAATTATAACATTCTAATTGTCACAACTGTTGGCTACTCAAGTAATTTGAGGATGCCATTTTAAGTTACCTTAACTCAATACAAACAGATGTGTTATACTACACTGTAAAACAAAATAAGTGGTGTTTACTTAAAATTTATGCAAACTCGCCTAAAAAAATAAAGTTTTCAAAACATAAGTCTTAGTATGTGCAAGCTGTACTGATTGAGCAACATTAACATGTGCAATTTTAGGGAGGAAAACTTAAGTTTATTAGCATTAAGTTAATATTACTATTGTTAAGCTTAAGTTTCTTTTTAAACTAGAAACTACTTGCATAAAAAGAAAACTTCTTTGAGACAGTTCCAGATTTATATTTGTTTCTTTGCTCAAACCTAGACAGAAAATACAGAAAAACAAAGATAGTTTGCTCACGTTTTTCAGTAAAACAAACTCAATCGCATGACAAGCTGCACTTGTATTCAATAGTAACATTATATACAACAAATATGGCATCATTATTAGATTTACACAAACCTGAAAAAATCAGCACAGGCTACTTCCAAACATACAAAAGTGAAGAAAAAAAAGAAACACAAACTCACAATGAAAATCAATCTAATGACAAAATAATAATAAAAAAAAAAACAACTAGCTGTTTTCCAGTAGTTTCAGATTGTTTATCATATGATACAGATCAACATCTTTTTTGTCCATGAATTTTACAGATAGGAAGAATTTTACAGATCTTTCCCCACTTTTCTTTGTGAAAAGTGGGGAAAGATAGTTTGTCTTTTGAAAAAAAAAAAAGAAAAGGAAAACAGCCTTAATGAATGAAAAACTTGCTCATAATGATGATCACATTTAATATCTTTGCAAATTTCTTTTCCTTTGTCAGGGTCCCAAAAATAATGCAATATTTAGAAAATTCAAGCAAGTCTGGGATTTTAGGGAAAAGCCAGTAGTACACATCATCCCACAAAGCTTTGCAATATAAACATTCATAGAAAATGTGTTCTATTGATTTAATATCAACATCACAAAATAAACAAATGTTATCATCAATAGAAAATAGAAGTCTAAGGAGTTCCTCAAAGGGGTAAACACCTGAAAAATTTTGAAGTGGACTTCCTTAGCTTTTGGAGGAATGGGAAGATTTAAATAATTTATTCTATTTTTTTCCTTGAGAAGAAATGTGATATATAATTTTGATTTGGCACAAAAGAAAGCAAAGTACTTGTAAAGCATTCCCTAATTGTAGAGCTTGTTGTGTCCATTACTCAGAAGACCAGGTAGAGCAGGGATTATATAATCCAAGTTCTCAAAAAAACTTTTAGCTGTACATAAAATATTTAGGGGAATAGATCTAAATATTTTTTAGATTCACATTTCACTTTTATGTATTTGCAGGTTATTTTTAACTCAGAAATCTTCAAAAGACATTACACCTCCGTTTAACAGATGCATCACAGACCAGATACTTTGTTCATGGCAATTATGTGCCAATTAAAGANCGTTGTCCAAGCACAGCCGATCTCTCGCTGTTCAGCTGACTGTGGTGGATAGCGGTACTTACGGACAAGGCAGAGTTTTACCTCTGCCTGCTGTCAATCCAACGTGTCGTTTTCCACTGGTTGTTTTCTCGGTTAGCTGGGTTAGCTGCCGGGCGTTGACACATATATTATGTGTCAAATGTGAAAATTATGTGAAAATATTATGACACATATTTTCTCTATTGTGTAATTTACTAGTTAGAAAGTCCAACAACACATATTCAAGAACAGTCCGTTGACATTGTGTTTTGGGTTGAACCTTATCTGTTATCTAGTTCAAGAGGACACATTTCCTGGCACAGAATGTCAGCAGTACTGTACAGGTGTTTTCCACAGTTCTTCTTAAGGCTGTTGCTCCTCACTCCCAGTAACATATACATTGGATTACACTCAGTGCTAATGGAAAAGATATTGACCAACTCTTTATACTGAACCAGAATTGTTGAATTTTCCTACAGGACCAAATACAGTGAGTTAGATTACCCACCTCTATGTTACATTTGGGACAAAGCAGAGGAAAGTCTGGATTAAATTGATGATGCAGATGTGGAGATGTATGAGCCTGGTGTAAAATTTTAAGTTGAATAGCTTTAACCTTATTACAAACACTCAAATATTTAGCATTTTCCCAATCTTCATCCCAAGCCTCAATGCTGATCGCTATAGCTAGCTCTTTTTCCATGTCTCCTTTAAGATAGTCAGTTTCATAACCCCCAGTTTTTTTAATAAGTTATAACAGGTCTTAATAGAGCTTATAATTTTTGGCTTAAATAACTGATTTTCACAATCAGAGACATTTTGGTTGCTGAGCATCATTGTGTTCTTCAAAATGTAGTCCCTCACCTGTAAAGTAAATACCGAAAGAAAGTTAACACTACAGATTTTTTTGATGTTAGCACCTATGAGAGATCTAAAATTGTATGGTTGAGAGATATTAAGGCAAAGAAAACTCAGTAGCTGCAGGTAGGGCCCTCCAGACATTCAGGGGCACCTATGAATGGCTGAATTGTAACAAAGTCCACAGATCTAAACCTGTAGCATTAATTTATTGAGAATGATAATGCTATTACATTTTATTTAATGCATTCAGAAGAGAAAGAAAATGGTACACTTAGGATTGAATTAAGACGACATGTACTTTGTAAAAGTGCAAAGAATCATCTTTATAGTTTGATTGTTGTGTTACTATGTCTACAATATGGTGTAATCTAGCTAGGCTTTGTTCACAAATACTTCAGAGCAAATAATAACCAATAATCAGTGCTTGATTTTAACCTGGGCTCCCAATCACATACTTCACTAAATCCATATTTAAACACTGTAATGCTGAGGTTCTTAGTAGGAGGGAGACATTGGGCTAAGTCTTGTAAAGCCCCATATTACCTTGGGCCGGCCCTCCATGAAGAGTGAGCCGCTGAGCTGCACTGCATTGGAATCTACCTGGAATTCCATGGTAGCCCCTATGCCAGTCTGCCGATGCTTTTGGGACATTTTGGTTTAATTTAATTGCGACATGTTTGGCTTTATGCTGTGATCCAAATTACTGGTACAATACAGTGATATTTTGTAAACTCCAAATGCTATTGGCCGAATCTATCTTTAGCAGTTAATGTTCTGCAGTATTCACAACCGCTCACCTTCAGCCCAGATCACATCAGCAGCGGAGCGAACCACTGGTAATAAACCTCAAAGCATCACCACGACGCTTTGAGGTGTGTCATGGTGACAGTCCATTCAGGAATGATTAGAAACAGATATTCTCTTTATGTCGGTGGGACCAACTCAGGCTGCATTTAGTCCACCACTGGGGCAGTCTGATAAGACTAAAGTTATAGTTTTCTCTTGAGATGAACCAGTTCTGTGTTTATGGGCGAGGAGGGTTTTTCCCACTCTTGCAAGGACAATTACAGAAAATNTAACTCAGAAATCTTCAAAAGACATTACACCTCCGTTTAACAGATGCATCACAGACCAGATACTTTGTTCATGGCAATTATGTGCCAATTAAAGATTGATTTATTATTCATTTTTATGGAACGGCAGTTCCAGTATTTTGTGGGCTATTATTATGTTTCTAGATTAATCTCCAATATAATAAAACTTGAGAAGGATGAGAGAAGGAAAGTTTTACAGGCAGTTTTTTAAAGTCAAAGACACAACTAAGAAGGAAACATACCATAAGACATTTTGATTTGTTAAAAATGATCGGAGCCAGGAGGCACGTGAAGAGGGGTGGGGTGGAGGGCTTGAACCCCTGCACCTTTTAATCCTTGATGCCCTCAGTGCCTTGTGTTAGGTAGGCTCCACAAGTTGGAAGATTTCTTCTTCACCAACACACTGCACACTTGTCTGTGCACTGCTGCCTCTCACTGGTGGAGATGGTGCATTGCACTACTTAAAACAGCCTTAAATAATGTTTCAAATGCTAAGTTCATAAGTGCTTTGTAGACATCTTGCTGTAAAACTTTAGGATCAATTAAATTAAGAAACTTAAGACTAAACAAAATGGCAGAGCAATAAAATATTACCACATGAAGTTACTTTGTATTAAAAGTGTCATGATTCACCGAATGACACTTTATGACAACAGTCAAAGTGTCATGAAGACTTCCTCATCTTCATGACAGGTGTTATGTTTATGACGATGTTATGACAGTTTTATTCACACCTCACCAAATAAAGTGTTACCACCAAGGATATATTTTTTAAAAGGTTTTATTGGCTCTAGTGGCCTTTATTTGAATCGACAAGAAAATGGGTAATGAGAGACGGGGAAAAACATGCAGCAAAGGTCGCCAGGCTGGGAATTAAACCTGCGACAGCCGAGTCGAGGACTAAGGCTTCCAACCTTGATGGTGTTTATTTTTATTGGTTATTTTTCATTTTAATACAGACAAACAAGCAAAAAAGAAAGAGGCAGAAGAAAGTGCCACACAGTAACATTAACATTACTCCGACTCAAAATAAATAAATAAATGGGGGAAAAAAGGGGTTGACACATTATGTGAAAAAATAATTGAAATATCCAGACCAGTATACAGTATAAAGGGATCCCAAATATTATGAAATGAAATGAAATTTTATTCGAACATGATACAAATACAAATATAAAAATAAAATAGTGCCCAGTAACAAGAAGTGCATAAAAAAGAAGAGAAAATACAGATTTTTTGTTTCAGTTAACATATCATGCTCAAAATGGGGTAGGAAGAAGTGAGAACTTATAAACTCCTACCCCTAAACACTTGAAACTTTANGGTGACAGTCCATTCAGGAATGATTAGAAACAGATATTCTCTTTATGTCGGTGGGACCAACTCAGGCTGCATTTAGTCCACCACTGGGGCAGTCTGATAAGACTAAAGTTATAGTTTTCTCTTGAGATGAACCAGTTCTGTGTTTATGGGCGAGGAGGGTTTTTCCCACTCTTGCAAGGACAATTACAGAAAATAAATATAAACAGTTTTTCTAACTTCAAAATCAGATGTTTTCATTCAGAAACAAGTGTATGTTGAAAACAATATTCTTGCCCATAATTTGATAGAGGGCACAGAACCGGCCCCCTCCTTACCATGGACCCGGTGTCTGAACAACATGGAGGCAGAGAAACTGAGAGTCCTCATTATTAGACCGAAGGCAGCCACACCCAGACTACTTTATTTTGCAGAATTATTATATTTAGCTAAATATTATTGTTGAGGGGCACAAGGAGGCTTCCTGACACACAGATACAAAAACTCAAAAAAGTTAACGGCCAGACCTCCTGTTTAAAAAGAAACCGAAGTATGTCACCTAATGCAGTGTTTCCCAACCCTGGTCCTCAAGGTTCACTGTCCTGAATGTTTTAGGTGTTTCCTTGCTTCAGCACAGGTGATTTCAATTATGAGGTGTTTGCTGAACTGCAATCAGCTGAAGAGGTGCATTAAAGCAGGGGCATTTCTAAAACATGCAGGGCAGTGTGCCTTGATGACCAGGGTTGGGAAACACTGTGTCATGATGGGTTTAAGTGACTTTACCCACTTGCAAGAACACCACCAAGAGAAGACGTAAATAATAAAGATTTATTGCAAACACAAAACAAATCAGATGAGTCTCTGGTCCAAGGGACAGACTGCTGCGGGCAGCACACTGAAGAGAACAGGAAAGAGGGTGAGTTCAAGTCAGTGGGATTTCTGAATGATTTGCTGGAGTTCGGGTAAGCACTTACAGGAACGGTGATGAGTAATGGCGTTGGCGGGGTATTGTTGGTCCGAGGGTCCTTTGGTCTCTGGGGTTTACTTTCTGAGTGGTCTTGAGAGTGGATAGATTTGAGGAGGAGGTGAACTGAGTTGGATAGGCGTCGGAGGGCGGACAGGTAGGCAAGTCCTTGAAGGCGTCCGAGGAGTGTTGGAACTGCCTGTCAGATCTCTTGGATTGGAGGTGAGTTTCAACTGTCTTTGGAGATCCTGAAGACTCGGGCATCAGCGGGGTAACTACCTGCAATGTCACGAGGAAACAACGAGGAGTCAAAGCCAGATCTGGATTCAGGTTTCACCTCAGGAAAACAGATGTCACATGAAATAATTACTTTCAATTTAGCAGAAAAAGGATCAACAACTGATACTCGGAGATAACTAGGAGGGGCTAGAGGTACCATCACTGGAGAACACTCCAGCACTGAAGCACTGGCGTTCCACCTCTCTTAAGCATCAGGTAATGAGGTAATTGATCCCCGGTGTTAGGATGATGTACTGGAGGACCCTCCGCCCGGCTGCCTCAAGGACTCCCATCTAGTGGTGAATGGGAATTCACAGCAGCAACCCCAGAAAACCAAAGAAACCCCAGAACCTAACAGTAGCCCCCCACACACTCAACGGTCGCCCCCTGGCGGCTGAGAAGAACAGGAGGGAAGGGAGGACCGATAATCGGCAATGACATCATGATCTAAAATAAACGAGCCAGGAACCCACATGCGGTCCTCTGGACCGTAGCCCTCCCAGTGATGAGGTATTGCCTCGTCCACCCTGCTGACGGGAGTCCACGATCCGGCGAATGGTGTAGGCGGGATGTCCATCAATGTCACGGGTGGGAGGAGAGACTCGGAAGGAGGGCACATGGTGCTAGTATGAATAGGGTTTAATTGGGAAACATGGAACGTAGGGTGGATGCGGAGAATGGCTGGGAGTCGAAGACTGAAGGACTGACTACTGACTCCACCTCGAATGGACCGATGAACCTGGGAGCGAGTTTCTTGGACATGGATTTGAGTGGAATATTCAGAGTGGAGAGCCAAACCTTCTGTCCGGGACTGTAGGTGGGAGCAGGGATCCGTTTGCGGTCTGCGAACCTTTTATTGCGGAGAGAGGTGGTGTTGAGGGCCCGGAGGTGAGTCTCCAGATGTTCTTGCAGTGACGGATGTGATGTTGAACAGATGTAACAGATATGAGGGATTCGTCTGAAGTGAGAAGTGGTGGCTGGTACCCTATGGAGGCTTCGAAAGGAGACGGTGGCAACAGATACATGACAGTTGTGTGCGTACTCCACCCAGGGCAGATATTGACTCCAGTCACTAGGATTGGTGGAAGTAAAACGACGGAGTGTGGACTCGATTTCTTGGTTGAGCCTTTCAACCTTGTCATTAGTCTGGGGGTGATAACCAGAAGTTAATGAGACTTTTGCGTTGAGTGCTGTGCAGAACTGCCTCCAGAGCTGAGAAATAAATTGTGGGCCTCTGTCAGACAAAATCTCCACCGGGAAACCATGTAACCAGAAAGCCTGTTTAACAAGGAGATGAGCCGTCTGGAAGGCAGAGGGGAGTTTCTTGAGAGCTACTAGATGACATGACTTGGAGATCAATGACGGTGAGAATAGTTGTCATACCTTTAGAAGGTGGTAATCCGGTGACGAAGTCAACTGCGATGTGTGACCAAGGATGGAGTGGGTAGTGGTTGAAGTAGACCCAAAGGTGGTTGGTGAGTAGGTTTATTTCTTGAACATACTGTACAGGCTTGAACAAACTCCTTGACGTCATTATGTATGGACAACCACCAGAACCTGCGATTGATTAGAGCAATTGTTCGGCTCATACCTGGATGCGCGGAGAACTTTGATGCATGGATCCACTGAAGGAAGCGGGCTCGGACAGATGAAGGGACATAGATCTTTCCAGGGGGACAATTCTCGGGTGTCGGTTCCGACTGCTGGGCCTGCTTAATGACATCCTCCATCTTCCAGGTAACAGCGGCCACAGTGCAGCTGGGAGGAAGGATACTGGCTGGAGTCTTTTCTGAGTCGTCAGAGGCATATACTCGGGACAGTGCATCGGGCTTGACGTTGGTCAATATGAAATGGAGAGATTGAATCTTGAGAAAAACAGAGACCAGCGGGATTGACGTGGGTTTAGTCTTTTGGCTGAACGGAGATAGGAGAGATTTTTGTGATCCATCCAAACCAGCACCGGCTGTTCTGCCCCCTCCAACCAGTGCCTCCACTCCTCCAAGGCCAACTTTATGACCAGCGGCTCATGGTCTCCCATGTCATAGTTACTTACGTTCAGGGGGTGATGATATGTGTGAGAAGAAGGCACAGGGGTGAGTCTTATCATCAGAACTGGAAATCTGAGAAAGGACCGCTCCAACCCCAGAATCCGAGGCATCCACCTCCACAAACTGCTTGCAAGGATCAGGCTGAACCAGGACCGGTGCTGTAGAAAACAGATATTTTAATTCTTTGAACGCCGCTTCGGCCGCAGGGGACCAGAGGAACGGGACCTTGGTGGAGGCGAGAGCTGTTAGAGGTAAGGCTGTCTGACTGTAATTGCGGATGAAGCGGCAATAGAAGTTGGCAAAACCCAGGAACCTTTGCAACTGTTTGCGTGTCTGGGGAGTGGGCCAATCCAAGACAGCTTTAATCTTTTCCTCTGTTGGCCATACCTGTCCGCCGTTGAGGATGAAACCAAGGAATGAAACAGATGATTTGTGAAATTCACACTTTTCAGCCTTTACATACAGGTTGTTTTCTAAGAGTCTTTGTAGAACGAGACGGACATGATGCTTGTGTTCGGCCAGGGATTTTGAGTATATGAGGATGTCATCTAGGTAAACAAATACAAAAATGTTAAAATCTCAGAGAACATCATTTACTAATGCTTGGATACAGGCGGGGGCATTTGATAATCCAAATGGCATGACCAGATACTCAAAGTGGCCTGTAGGAGTCTTGAAAGCCGTTTTCCACTCATCTCCTTCTTTAATTCGGAGAAGGTGATAAGCATTGCGCAGATCCAGTTGAGAAAAAAAACAGTAGCTCTATGAACAGGTTTGAATGCAGATGACAATGGGGGTAAAGTATATTTGTTTTTAACAGTGATCCGATTTAAGCCACGGTAATCAATACAGGGTTTGAGTGTTCCGTCCTTCCTACTCACGAAGAAGAAACCTGCTCCCAATAGAGAGGAGGACGGGCGGATTATACCTGCAGCCTGCGAATCTTTAATGCATCTCTCCATCGTCTCTCGTTCTGGGCGTGAGATGTTATAAAAACGGCTGGATGGTAATGGAGCTCCGGGCAATAAATCTATGGAACAATCATATGGTCGGTGTGGAGGAAGAGAACAGGCTTTAGTTTTGCTGAACACAGATGCAAGATCATGGTAATCAGCAGGCACGGAAGACAGATCGGAGGGTCAGGCTCCTGACTAACCGCCATTTACCATAGAATAATTCGGCAGAAAGTGTTAGGTAAGGAACATTTTCTTTTCTGACCCACCAAGTTCCTCACTGTTACTGATGGGTCTTGGAGTTTAACTTTCTTGGGCAATGGCCGGAAACCCCACAATATAGGCAGAGTCGGCCGGTCATGCACTTCTGACACTCCTCGGGGGAGAGCCGAGTATTTCCGATCTGCATGGGCTCGGGTTCAGAATGATTCGGCAGCACGCTCGAGTCACTCGAGGCGGAGTGACTCGAGCGTGCTGGTTCTTGTATCCTCTTTCCTTATTTCTTGAGCGGATTCTGCTGTCTATTAGAAGAGCATTAATAGGTGTCATTTTCACCACTCCTGTACATATACATAAAGACCTACTCTGTAGTCCAGAGGTTCCCAAACTGTGGGGCGCCCCCCTAGGGTTTTTACCTTAGAATGGCCAACTCTCTGTTATTCCTATGTCAATTTGATATAGTAGGGGCTTCCACACCTCTGGATTAGGATTATTTCTCTTGAATTATCTTTCCTTAGTCTTTTTAAAGCTTCAGCATATGAAACGCTCTGTTATTTTGATTCTTTGAGCTTCTCTGGCTTCCCTTTGTATTTTACATCCACCATATGCTGCACTATGGTCTCCTCTGCAGTTACAACATTTGATTTTAGTATCTTTATTACACTTTCCATATTCATGTGGACCTCCACATCTTACCTAAGTTTTCCTTTACAATCCTTTGCAATGTGTCCTATTCTTTTGCAAGTAAAACATCTGAGGGGTTTAGGAATGTACTCTCTAACTCTGTAGTTCATGTATCCTAGCTGGATATTTTCTGGAATTTTCAAATTGTAAAATTACTGCCATTGTGTCTTTAAGTTCCCCATCTCTTTTACTTGTAATCCTGGTGGCGCCTGTTATTTTCCCTCCTTTGATTTTTTTTTTTTTTTCAAATCCTCCATTGTCATTTCCATAGGAACTCCTGATATTACTCCTCTCAGCCTTGCTAAATACCCTGGAATATATGTTTTAATTCTTTCCCCCATCAAGGTTTTCATTCTTATTATCTTTTGTTGTTGTGTTTCACTGATAGCATATATTAGCACTCTTCTGTTATTCGTAATTCTAGCCGTATTAATTTTCCCTATTTCTTCCTCTATTGCTCTGGTCAGCTTAATCGGGTGAATAGATCCTCCTTTTTGCTTGAAACCCAATATGACTTTAAATTCTACTTCTCTAGTAAAGTCATTCTGTTCTCGTGAACTTGCCCTGTCGTTTGTTTTTGTCATTTTGTTAGCTTCTTCTCTTGCTTCACTTTCTTCCGACCAACTTCTTGCCCTTTCTTGTCTCTTCCTAAGTGCTCTTTTCATTCTTGCTGATCTTGATATCATCCATTCCATCTCATTTTCACTATTTCCTCCTAATGTAGAAGCCAGGTTGCTACAGTCAATGTACAGTTTATGCAATCCGCCAAAATCAAATCCTACCGCCTCCGTTTATTTGTTACGTTCACTCGCTTCTCCTTCCACCTCCTCGGTCCCTCAGCGACCAACCCATGCAAACCTCCTTCTGCTCCCCACCGAGATTGTTTGCCTCAGTCCTCGCGCACACACACAAGGGTTAAGCATCAGGTAACGAGGTAATTGATCCCCGGTGTGAGGATGACTACTGGAGGACCCTCGGCCCGGCCGCCTCATGGACTCCATCTAGTGGAATGTACAGCAGCAACCCCAGAAAACCAAAGAAACCACAGAACCTAATACACTGACCTAATACATATGAGGTATGTGTCTTATTGACTTTACATTTTCCTTGATAAAATAACATTGACTATGTCCTCTTTCTTTGTAATGTTAGCTATGAGCAATTCAAGCCAATCCTACCTTGCTAATGTTAGCTAAAATTATTAAACTCCATTACTGTAATGTTAGCCCTTAATATTAAACATATTTTAAAGGCAGGCAAATATTTTTTTTTCCCTCCAATTTTAATCTAGGAACTTCAAAGTTAATATGTTAGTCAAAGTTAACTTTTATGTGCATTATTTAGCAACTTGGCTGATGTTACATGATGCTTGTGTTCTTTGCTTTGCCGAGTTTAGCCACATGAAGACCCATTTTAGCCTAAGGACACATGGTGGGAAGTGGGGGGGGGACAAATGTGGCTAATGAAGACATGCTACCATGTGGAGGATGATAATGAGGACCAGACACCAGAGAAAGTTCTTGTTTGACCAAAGAGAAAGAAGCAGATGAAATAGAGAGGTGGGCAAGGACAGGTAAGTGGGGAAGAGGGAGCAGGAATCAACATCCACCAACTGAGTTAATAAGTTACGTTCTAGACAACTAATTGTTGTCAAATGTAAAACTGGTGTTTAATCTATTTATTTATTAATAAACTTCTTGCAAACATCCATAAGTAGTATCTGGTTGGAAATAATTTAGAATGCTCATTAAGTAAAAAGATACACTCACTGCCTAAAACTATACATTAAATGATGCAATCTGAATAACAACAGTGGCAGTCTGTCTGAACTTCTGCCAAACAAATATTTGATCAGAATAATTTTGTTGAGCTTTAGTTATTACGCTACTTGTTTTAAGAAATAATTGTACAGTGATCCCTCGCTATAACACCGTTCATCTTTCGCGGTCTCGGTGCTTCGCGGATTCTTTTGTGCAGTTTTTTTCAAAGTGCATGGTGTTCTGAGTCCTGATTGACTAAAATATACGTTATACAGATTGGCCATTCAGGAGATGGAAACTGAAACTTTTAACCTGTTGGTCTCAGGTTGTCATTCACAATGACAGGGGTGTCAAACTCCAGTCCTCAAGGGCCGCTGTCCTGCAGTGTTTAGATGTGCCACAGGTAAAAAACAGTGGAATGAAATGGCTTAATTACCTCCTCCCTGTGTAGATCGGTTCTCCTGAGCCTTGCTAATGACCTAATTATTCTTTTCAGGTGTGGTGCAGCAGAGGCACATCTAAAAGTTGCAGGACAGAGGCCCTTGAGGACTGGAGTTTGACACCTCTGTCACGAGAGGACCCAAATTTGGGTCCTCTCGTGACAGACAGGTTAATGCCTGCTGAAAAAACACTGTGGCCAGAGGCTCTGCCGCGGGGCAGCTTGGAGGAGACGCTTTAATGACATGACTCCGGATCACATTAATGCCGTGACACGCACATCCGGTGACCTGAAAACAGGTTTTGTTCTTTGGTTTCAATGTAGAGTATTTATGCTCTGTAATAGTTGTAAAAAACTAAAGGTACCCTGCCAGCATGCCTAGGTGGGCCCCATATGGGGGAAAGGAGGGCTTGCCCATGGGTTTGCCCATGTAGGGCCACAGCCTACGTGAGCCCTACATGAGCCCTAAATGGGCAAACCCATGTGGGGCCACCGTGGAACCCGCAGACAAACCCATCTGGTCTGCCCTCCTTTTCCCCATATGGGGCCCACCTGGGCATGCTGGCAGGGTAACTACTTCGCGGATTTCACTTATCGCGGGTTATTTTAACGCAACCCCTGCGAAAAACGAGGGATCACTGTATTGCACTTTATAACAACCAGTGATGTTAACTAGACATTTGTCTGCCAGTCTACCATTCTGACAGTGTGCAGCAAGGGACATTGTTGGAATGGTATTTAAATAAATGCTGAATTAAGATCACATTGTTTTTGTTTTTGTTTATTTGTTTTGGGGGGTTTTTTAGGTGACCACAATGAATTGAGCCATCACCCACTATGAAAATGTCCAGAAGAGATTCACCAAGTTTGAATTCATGAAAAGGCTTTCGCCATGATTTACTATTGCAAGAACAGCTATAATTTCTGAGCATTTCTGAACAGGTGTCCAGAAATATTGTCTTGTCTTCATTTCCTGGAAACAGCTCTTTGAAGGCTCAAAGAACTGCTTCCAGGAAATGAAGACAACAAGAACATCTCCCTGTTTTCAGAGCGTTACAGGAATGCTATAACGAAGGAGACGGCTGACTGTTGAAAGAACCTATTTTCTTAAGTTGAAGAATAAATAATTCTGATTTAGTTTTTCAATCAGTATTTCAGAATTACAGACGTTAAACCCTCTGTTTGAAGAATAAGTTATCTCTTGTTCCAATGTACAAAGGGTTTGTTCTACAGCTACGATGGTAGTTATAAGTAGTTCAGTGTGTTTCACTTCACTTGAGGTAAGACTTAATATCAGTGACTCTGTTAGCATAGCATTTGACACTGTAATAACACTGAATTACATCTTTATAATTGTTGCCACTTGTTTCACTTTACTTGAGGTAAGAGATAATATTAATGATACTGTAATAACACTTATTGACACCTTCATAACTGGTCCCACTTGTTCCACTTGATGTAAAAGGAATTATTAATGACTCTTATTAAATCATTTGACAATGTAATAAAGCTTAGTGAATTGTTTATTGTTGGTCCTACTTGTTTCACTTTATTTCAGGTAGGGGAAATATTAATTACTGTTTTGTTACTGTTTTTTAGTGTAATAACACTTAATGACATTATAACATATTTATGACACATGATTCTTGGTTAATGTCAAGTTGTCATAATGAAGACATTTTTCTCTACGTTGATAAGTTGTCAAAGACATTTTGAATAATGTCAACTTTTGTATTAAAAGTGTTATAATTTACCGAATGACACTTTATGACAACAGTCATAAAGTGTCATGAAGACTTCCTCATGTTCATGACAGGTGTTATGTCATGTTTATGATGGTGTTATGAGTCTTATACACACCCCGTCAAATAAAGTGTTACTCCAACACAAGTTACAGTTTGAATGTTGTATTTCAAAACAAGAACATCAAATAGCACTGACAGCAAAATACAGCAAAGGTCACACAGCATGCCAACCCGTTATGTTTTCTTTCCCACACATTTCAGAAAACTGCTTGCCATAGAGACTGTAATAAACCAAGTCCT
>NW_006800321.1:242398-243669 GCF_000485575.1 Poecilia formosa | reverse complement strand
TCCGGTACCAGTTGCCCTTCTCTGCAGTCGCCATTCCGGTACTTTCTACCATTAACAAATGCCACGATCAAACGCAGAGAAAGGCGACTGCTACCAGGCTGCTCGTCATCCACCGTGCTGTTGTGACAAGTAAAAGCGGTAATGACGTCACGCGTCGAGACGTTCTCCATACGTTGCTAGCTGGCTAAAGACTTGTATGAAACATAGAACAAAAACGACACCAAGTGGAATAAACTAAATTTTGTCACAACCTCATTATGTCTTTGTCAAAGCCAATGCTTGTAGTTCATGTTTTGGAGAAATAATTAAATATTGATGACATTTGAGGATATTTTTTAAATGTTTTTTGTGGAATCCTTTATGCAGCCCAGCCTCACCCAGACTTTGCCTCCAGTGGACCCCGGGTAAATTGAGTTTGAGTCCCCTGTTGTAGAGGAATTCATAGTACTTTGCACTGAAGGTGAAGTGTGCTTTGAAAGGTCATCGATAGCTGCAATGGATGGTCTTGTGATCCACTGATGGTGAAGTGTCTTTGGTGTTGCTCTTGTTTTCACCAACATGCAGGAGTAAAGGCCGTCCTGGTTCCACACCAATGAGGAAGGCTTCAAGACTGGCTCCCATCTTTGACAAAATGCTGAAAAGATGAATAATAAAAATTAACTATATATAGCATAGCTACATTCAAATAGCAAACTAAGATAGAAGTACTTTATTCATCCCAACCTGGAAATTACTGTGCAGTTGCAGCATACACATACACACAGATCAATTACAATATAAAAATAAAAAATAAGATGTATGCATAAAATATAAAATGTAAGATGTAAGATTCTGTACAGTATGAACAGTGAAAATTAATAATCTGTACAGTCTGTACAATAGTGCTTTGTAAATAATCAGTACAATATCGATTAATGAGCAGATATGTACAAAGGTAACTTAACGTTTGTTATATAAAGTGATAGCCTGTGGCAGGAAAGATTTCCTGTATCTGTCCCTGCGACAACGGAGCTGAAGCAGTCTGTGTGAGAAAGTGCTCCGCTGTCTATCAACTGTGTGATGGAGGGGGTGCAGCTTGTTGGCCATGATAGACAACAGCTTCTTCAACGTTCTCCTCTCCACCACATTTTCCAGGGTCTCCAATTGCAGACCCATTACAGAGCCAGCTTTCCTGATGACCCCATTCAGTCTTTTAGAGTCGCTGGCTCTGATGCTGCTACCCCAACACACAACAGCAAAGAAAATGGCACCTGCAACAATCCTGTTGTATA
>NW_006800321.1:240126-241668 GCF_000485575.1 Poecilia formosa | reverse complement strand
GCATCATCAACTCCTAAGTGCGGCTGGTAGGCAAATTGTAGAGGGTCCAAAAACGTCATCACCCTAGGCCTCAGCTTGGCAAGGATCAGTCTCTCCATAACCTTCATCACATGAGATGTTAGAGCAACAGGTCTGTAGTCCTCTGGGTCTGATGGTCTCGCCTTCTTGGGCACAGGAACTATGTGTGACGTCTTCCACAGCAACGGGACCCTCTGCAGACTCAAGCTCAGGTTGTACAGGAGACAGCTGACTGGCGCAGGTCCTCAAGACCCTTGGTGTAATGCTGTCCGGGCCTGCCGCCTTCCCCTGGTGAAGTCTTTCAAGCTGCCTCTTAACCTGGCCAGCGGTCACCAGTAGTTGAGGGTTGGTGTTATTGTCTGTGGAGAAGGAGGGGGAGGAGGTGAGAGAGTAGGAGGAGGGAGGGGGTGGGCAGATGGAGGGGGGTCGTGCAGGAGAAAGCTGAAAGGTGTGTAGAGCAACTTGAGACGATGTGGATGTGTGGGGAGATGGAGGCAACAGGGGAGTAGCCGTGGGTGAGCTAAACCTGTTAAAAAACTGGTTAAACTGGTTTGCCCTCTCCAGACTCCCTGCCATCAGTGTGTCCTTCCCCTTCGACCCAATGATGAGTTTTAAACCCGTCCACACATCTTTCACACAATTCTGCTCAAGTTTGGACTCAAGCTTCCTCCTGTAGTTGTCCCTGCATTTCCTCAGTGTCTCCTTGAGTTCACGCCGCACTCTCCTTTGCTCATCTCTGTCTCCAACCCTGAAAGCCATCTTCTTTTTATTTAGAAGTGCCTTCAGATCACTTGTAATCCAAGGTTTGTTTTTAGGGAAGCAGCGTACGGTCCGTGTACACGTGACAGTGTCCTCACAGAACCTAATGTAATCTGTAATGCAGTTGGTCATGGTATCAATGTCCTCCCCATGAGGCTCACAGAGTGCCTCCCAGTTCGTCGACCCAAAGCAGTCCTGCAGTGCCTCAGCAGCTTCCGGCGACCACCTCCTCATCGTCCTGGTGTGCACGGGTTGCCTCCTCAGTAGAGGAACATACCTGGGAGACAGTCTGACCAAGTTATGGTCTGACCGTCCAAGGGGGGGAAGGGCTGAGGCGCTGTATGCATCCTTAGCATTAGCATATAGGAGATCCAGTGTTTTATTATCCCGGGTGAGACAGTCCATATACTGCTGAAAGTTGTTATAGGTTTTGTCCAGTGGGGCATGGTTAAAGTCACCAGTGATGGCCAAAAAAGCGTCCGGGTGTTGAGTTTGAAGTTTTGCCACGGTCGAGTTGATGACATCACCAGCCGCCGCTGCAACAGCTGATGGGGGAATGTAAACCACGACCATTATGACTAACGTAAACTCCCTCGGCAGATAATACGGACGTAGTCCCACAGCCAGAAGTTCAATGTCCGGGGTACAGATCTTCTCCTTAACGTTAATATAGCCGGGATTGCACCACCTCCCAGCCAGCATGCCTAGGTGGGACCCATGTGGGGACAAGGAGGGCAGACTATATGGGTCCCATATGGGTTTGTC
>NW_006800321.1:221893-239417 GCF_000485575.1 Poecilia formosa | reverse complement strand
TTTGACAAAATGCTGAAAAGATGAATAATAAAAAATAACTATATATAGCACAGCTACATTCAAATAGCAAACTAAGCCAATGAGAAAGTGCTTTAACACAAGACGTAGGATCATTAGAATAACCACATATCTGCACATATCTGACAACATGGTCCACAGTGTGACTTGAGATGTTTTGGCATTTTTCTTGTGGCCTTTGGACGTAGGAAGAAGCACGTGAACCAACAGAAGAATGCCTGTTTTTCCCAGCCTGCAGGAAAAACAGGAAAATAGCAGAAACATTAGAATAATAAATAAATTATTCTAATTTTAAAGAGAAGTGTGAGCAAAACTAACCAGACTCACCTGTGTGTGTCACCATCATATTCATTCAAAAATACTCTGCCCACCCAGTTTAGTTTAAGACAGCCTGTTTTCAAGTGTTGAATTAACACTGTATTTTTAACATACACCACCAATGCTGGAAGTCTAACACTTTTGATTTTGCTGTGCACAATTATGACACTTCTACATTCTTAATTGCATTTTAATAAATATACAATTCATTAAATTATCGTAAAATACAAGTTTTTTTTTAAAATATACCGATTTCACATTAGATGTATCTTGCAGCATTTATGGAATTGCAGCTGGATAAAGTCGCTATGACAACCTGGACAACAATGTTTTAACATAATTCTATACTTATGTGAAGATGTAATGCTTAAAAAATTGTTTAACAAAGCCAACATAGATCCAGCTCAGAGGCCTGTAGAATCCTGCCATCAGTCACTGCAGCCTACACTGCAATGTAATGCTGTAATGTAATAAAAGTTACTTCCTGTAGCTTTAATGTTACCTCTTACTATTACTACCTTCTTTTACTCTTCCATTGTGTTTTAACTAAAGTATAATTGCTCTACTGTGATATTTTTTGCCTAGATCATTGTGAAGATGTCTCCACAACAAGACAACAAGACCATGAGGAGAGATCAGAGGTCTGTCCTGTTATTTTTCTCTGCATTCTATAATTTTGTTGTGTGATGAAACTATCCTTCTAGTTCTGTTTGGTAGGAAGAGTGCAAGTGAACAAAGACTTTACATTTTTAAATTTGATTATGTATTTTTCCTTTCTGCAGGGGGAATATGTGCTGCCGTCAAAAAAACTAAAGGAGAAACATGTTAATGTTATCCAGCAGCTTGAGCAAACTATAGAAGATCTCAGGACTAAAATTGCTGAGTTGGAACGTCAGCCCCCTCTTCTGGAGGAGAAGGGTATAACAACCATCACCTCCACCACCGACAGAGAATGTGGAGGAAATGAGAGCCTATTGAGGTCTCTCTGTGATGCTCATCTGCAAACAGAGGCAGGGGCCTCTGTGGGATGCCAAGAGGTCAAGTCAGTGCAGACCTCGCCAATGGATGATAGTTTTAGGTTCAACATGCTCTGTAGAGGGCTGGATGGAGGCTTTCTGCAGCCATCATCCAATCATGATTGTTCATGTCAACTAGAGCCTTGTACTTCACCTCTTCTGCATCAAGGAGAAACTGTAATTCTTCACTCATGCCTGAATTTGGTCCCACCTCCTCCTCCTCCTCCTCCACCAGGATTTCCAGACCCTCCTTCTCCACCTCTCCCAGCACTTTCAGCTCTCCCTCCTCCTCCTTTCCATGGACTTCCAGGCCCCCCTCCTCCCGTACCTCCTTCTCCTTTACCAGGGTTTTCAGGGCCTCCCCCTCCACCACCGCCTCCTCCTTTACCAGGATTTCCAGGGCCTCCCCCTCCACCACCGCCTCCTCCTTTACCAGGATTTCCAGGGCCTCCCCCTCCACCACCGCCTCCTCCTTTACCAGGACATTCAGGCCCTCCACATCCACCTCCTCCTCCAGGATCTGGGCCCCCTCCTCCACCACCAGGAGCAACTGGCATTCCAAGTCTTCCAGCAGGAATGGGTTCATTGCCCCCTCCATTGCCACTGGGTCTGTATTCTCTGTCTTTAACTCAGGATAAACCAGCCAGAAAAGCTGCAGTGGAGCCACCTCGGCCAATGAAGCCCCTTTATTGGACCAGGATCCAGCTACACACAAAAAGGTATTGATGTTGACCAGACAACTGTGATGTTATTGGCAAGACATTACTATTGCTTTAGTTCTGCTTGCTTAAAATTAGGGGTTGCGTGACTTCATATTTTTTTGAAGTTGACCACAACATGATAGTCGAGTTGATTAGTCACAGTGATGTCACAGCAATGAAAGCGAAAGTACGTCTCAGCAACTTAAAGGCTTTATTAGCTATGTTCACGGCAAATATTGACAAAAAACCCCAACATTTATGTTAAGTCAATTATGCAGAATTAAAAGAAAAGTAACCATTCTACATGTGTTTCCATTTTGGTGGCCTTAGGATTGCATCTCTGCTTTTTGCAGATGATGTGGTCCTATTGGCTTCATCAGGTAACCCTAACCCTGTCTCCCTAAGTGGGGGAGTTTAAGTATCTCAGGACCTTGTTCATGAATGAGGGAAAAATGGAGCAGGAGATCGACAGACGGATTTGTGCAGCATCTGCAGTGAAGCGGGCGCTGTGTTGGTCTGTCATGGTGAAGAGAGAGCTGAGTTAAAAGGCAAAGCTCTCGATTTACCAGTCGATCTACGTCGATGTACGTATGGAACATCATTAAACAAACTTATTACGAGCAGATCCCGTTTGAGTAGTTAAATTCAGTGCACCCACTTGCTGCTCCTCCGCCCCAATGTGCAGCAGGACGCTCTGCTGACTCAGCAGCGGCTCTCTGACTTTGGGGGATGAGCCAACATGCATACTGCGGCAGAGATCACCTCTATCAGATCCTCGGATCCAATGTTGTCAAACAGTATTTTTATAAGCTGAGATAGAAGCTTCAACAAGCAGGGTGATGCTGATCAGTTGGATGGTTAAAAACACGACATCATGACGCATTACCGCACATTACTCATTACTTTATTTTCAAGGCCTGGAAAGTCATGAAATTTAATTTCAGGTCATGGAATGTCATGGAATTTACAAATACGAATTTACAAAAAAAAAATGCTGTTTTTCTCTCTGTGGTGCGTATGTTTCTATGGTTCTGCTCTCAGACTCGACCGCATTTGGTCTCGTCTCGGACATTGAGGACTCAGAATTGTATTTCAAGACTGACCACAACTGTGGAAATGTCACTAAATTGCCAGCATATTGTCCAGTTTATTTGTCAACATCCTTGTTTTCACTGAATGCAAAACATACCAATTCAAATCCAAGCCAGTGATTCTTGAGAAGTGGGACAAAATGGGTTTAAATTTTACCAGGTTTTTTTTTAATTATTCCTGAAGCTTATGTATACTAATATGACAAATAATGTTTTGGAAATGTAAAGATGCTAAGATGCAGGCTCCCAGTTTCAACATTTTTTTGAAAATTACATTTTTAATGGACCTGACCCAGAACGTCGTCATCGCCATCTGACAAAAAAAAAAATATATATATTTTTAATGACCCTAATAGTGATATTTTTACTCATTTTTACAGACAAATGCTTCTCAAGAAACAAAAACAAATATTATTTAAGACAAAAAACAACAAAAAGTCCATCTGACAGAGTAGACACAGAACTGAAGGTGGTGACCAACTAGTGAATAAAATGAAAAACTTGGTACATGTGAAGTAATGCAATTCATGTAAAATACATTAAAATGAATTAACTGTCCATTTAAGTGAGATTTGTCAACACTGAAAACACTGAAAGAATCACTGTCAGTTAAAAACTCTGACGGAGTTGAAAAAAAGCCAAACTACCTCAATTTATATGACGTTATTCTGAAAGAGGCCATGTTGTAGCTCATCAGGTCCATGAAATCTGTACAGTTTACTAAAATTAAGCTTTTATTTCACAAAATTCCATCAAAGTTTTGTAAAATGACAGTTATGGAGTTGACACATCATGGATGTGACGAACAACTTGGGAATAAAACAGAAGAAACAACTAAATAATAACATAAGCTAACCAGAGATAACTAGCCCTCCTAGCAAAGGAAGAGAAAGGAAGAGGTCAATGGGGTCCTCAAAAGTTCTGATGACCCCCAATAATGCCTGATTTGTTTTACATTCTGTTTATGTCTGATGGTGTTGACAAACACTTTGGACAAATTTCAATGGAGTTGGAAAATATATAAAAAATATTTTTAATTTTTTTTGTTGATACTTTTATAATTATTTATCTGAATACTTATATTTAATTGTCATAATATATTGTCTTAGTATTCCTTTAATTGTTTTAAACTGTTATAATGTATTGATATGAAGGACCAAAACCGACATAAGAAATAAAAGAATAAATATATAAATAAAAGAATAAATATATATTTTGATAAGAAATAAAAGCACAAATATATATTTAGTTTTTCCTTTTCCTTACACGAGTTTCCGTCAAGAAAAATAAATATTTTGCTTTGCCGTTTTTTGCTTCTCCCTTTTCTGCTTGCTGTTTTTCCGTTTGCTGTTTTTCTGCTGCATCGTTATGTTAATGAGGAGAGCTGCCTTCTATGTCTGCTATTGGCCAATAGAGCTTTGGGAGCAACGTCACTGCGTCAGACGTTGTGGGGCGTTTAGGTCCAGTCGCTCGTTGCCATCTTTACAGGCCACAGACCAAAACAAACGTTATCCCGGTGGTTTTATTGTGTAACAGACTGCAGAGAAGTGAACCTCCAAGGCTTGAGAATATCCAACTTGAAACTAAGCCGCACCCACAACGTTTTTGTTTTCTAAACTGTTAACGCACATATATAAACCACACTGGGCTATAAGCCGCTGATATCTCCGCCGCTTTCGGTTTTCCACAAGCAGAGGGCTGTGTCCTTAATAAATCTGCTATTAAGGACACAGCCCTGTGTCTCCAACACCGAACCGTGGATTCGTTCACGCTGAGCTTAAGTGCAGGGCTCGATAGCCCTCAACTTAAAAGCTGCATCACATGAACATCTTTGTTTCTATGATGACGGGTTATGAGTTTGAAAACATTTCTCCATTGTGCCTGCTGCTAGCATGTACTTGTTCTAAATGAAAATGAGCGCTTTCTTTGATTTCCAATTTTGACTTACAATGATTCACTTCCTGCTAAAGAGCCCTGTGGCGGTTGAAGAAAAATCCACAGAAAAGCCGCAGCGAGCTATAAGCCACGTGGTTCAAAGCGTGGGGGAAAAATAGTAGCTTATTTTCCGAAAAATACGGTACGTGTTTTTGTTAGCGCTGTCACACATTGTCTCCTTCTTTAACTCGCACAATTTACTCAAAGACAGAGCGCAGTGTTTGTCTAAGGGGGAGATGATGTCTGTCTTATCACCGGTAACAAGCGATAAACATCAGTGAGTAATTCCTCATGATAGAGGACAACAGAAAGTATGACAGCAGAGCACGGGAAGGAAAGAAAGAAAAAGTAGAGCACGACAGAGAGATGATGACAAAAATATCCAAACGGGAAATGGGTTTCCTGGCTGCTGGAAACATGCAACAGAACAATTGAAAGAGCAAGAAAACGGTGAAAGTCACAGAAAAGTAGCTCTGCTCGTGAGTGAACTCTATGTGAACTCAAACAAGCGCGACTAGCTTTATGATGTCTTTCAGTCATATACTTTTCTTTCTGAATCTGTTGTACGTGGGACATGGAAAACTATACTGCACTTTGCAGTGCTCCTGTGTTGCTGATCACCTGGCTAGACACACAGTCTTTCAGTCTCACAAACTGGGTCTGTTTGTAAGGTAGTCATAGATCCAGGTGATTGTCGAGGCCTCCATCAGTCTTCTGGAGTTACTGACAAACCAAATCAGGCAGAATTGTGTTTATGCATGGAAGAAATAAAAGAACATGGTCCTCACATTGTTGTCTTCAACTCCATGGTGATAAGCAAACTGCAGGGAGTTCTGATTTGTGCTTCACACTTCATACTATATTATTCACACACTGAATTCACAAACTACTTGATAGTAGCCACATCGTCCCTGGGGCAGTTTGACAGAGCACCAGGCTATCTGACTACCACCAGCAGGCAAGGCAGGTGAAGTGTCTTGCCCAAGGATACAGCGACACAGGTAGATAGAGAAGGAATCAAATCGGCAACCCACCAGTTGCAGGACAAACTCCTACCACTGTTGCCACCATCGTTCCTAGAAATCATGTGATGTTGACTCCCACACAAGATTCACCAATGATAACTGGTAAATATTGCAATGACATCAGTTGTGATAAATCCACTTTTTCCTTTCTCTCTTTATGATCACTACTTCCAGCCTTCTATCAGGTACCATATGTATCAGGTAGGAATATACTGCAGTCCTCTATTTATCTGCTGTAGATTCTCACACAGACATAGTCTATCTAACAAGTCTACCCAAATATGATGCTGGGATATAAACAAAGAACTAGAGACACTTGGAATTACCAACAATTAATGCATTCTTTTACTATCTTTTATAATAGTAATATTGCACACAGAAATTATGACCAAATTTGCCATTTATAGTGCAATCCTAGAATTGTGCATGCACTTTTTTTAAACTGCTATGAAATATCTACTGTGAAATTGGTTTATGCTTACTAAAAAAATGGAGCATTTAATTTTAATATAAATCTCAGTTCAATTTGTAAATTCTGTTCAATTTCATTCAAAGTAAAGTCTAGATTTGCTCCCCTGGACTCAGATAATCTCCAGTCAATTTTTCACAGGGCCAATCAGTGAACAGAAGAAGTTGTAAACAATGAAACTGTTTTTTTGTGCCACTTTAGAATTATAGTCTGCCTCTAGTTTTATCAATGGCAGTGGAGGAAGTGAACTAAATTGTTCACTCTTTGATGTTGCTCATGCTTCCAAATATTGAATTAAGATTAGCAGCTGCCTTGTTCAGCTCAACACTTCTCTTTTTGCAGTGGAGGATGGTTGTTTACAGCGCAGGTGAGTTCCAGTAAGCTTCTTAGTATCAAACTTGTACAGTACATACGTCACATGCAAGCATCCGCAATTGGATAAAAGTTAAAACATCAATAGAGTCCACACCTCCAGAGAATAATGGTTTCTCAACAGTCGAGAGCCCAGACCCTCTGTAGCCTGATTTTCTATTGACAGAAGAAAGATTACTTTAAACTTATGTCTGCCAAGGGTATTTTGGCCTGTGGATACATTGGCATGATTTAAGCTATATACAATCAAGAAAATAGTTTTTCTAGTTAGTTCTCAAGGTTTGGTTTGTTACATGAAACTCTTGAGCCCTTTTGTGTTTTTCAGGGACATTCCTTCTTCACTTGTGTGGGAGTCGGTTGAGGAACCTGATGTGGACTTTGACGAGTTTGTGGCACTGTTTTCGAAAACAGCAGTTAAAGAAAAAAAGCAGCCACTCTCTGACACCATAACAAAATCCAAGGCAAAACAGGTCTGTGTATTAAGAATGTTTAATATCTTGTATATTATACAAAGCAAAAACATAAAGAATTAACATACTTTCAAAATTGGCAACAATTGAATAAATAAATTATTAAAGTTTCTAAGAGATAAAGCCACTGAAGTTCACAATTTTTTTCTTTATATTTGTATATTTTAAAGAGACATGATTAACACTTCTTCATGTTTTAGATGTCTCTGTTGCAGAACAGCTGATTCAAATGATTACATGACTTCCTCTGCAGCCATCAAGTGCTGCAGAAGCTTGTTAATCACTGACTTATTCAGTCTACTTGTGTGGCAGAAGAAGGGAAACACCTAAAATATACAGGGCAGTGGTCCCTGTTGACTGGTTAGATTCTGCTTACCATCAATCAGTCTAACAAAGCTAAAAGCAAAACCAGGACAGAGCCAATTATACAAAATAAATGCAATATTTAAGATGCAAAGTTTGAAAATGTCTTCAGTATATTGAAAGACTATATCAAAGACCAAAAGTGTAAAAATTGTAAATTCAGTCATGAATTTGAACATCTTGCAAAGTGATTGAATAGAAGAATGTCGTGGCAATATTCTAGCCTCTCTAATTGCCCTGCTGATGCTGCCACTTCTATAGATACCAACAGATATCCATGTCTGTCTGTCTGTCTGTCTGTCTGTCGATACCAACAGCATGACTGGTGATTCACCAGGGGATGGAAAAGAAAGCTATGCCAAATAGATAATAAAATCATCTGTGGTTTTGCTAAACAATGGAAAAGTGCCAGCCTTTAAATGTGTCATTGAACCTTGTGCTGACATTTCTACCTCTATACCAAACCAAGCCAACCCATGTCCTAAACATATACGTTCTGGTCAGAGGTGCTTTGTTGTACCAAAATCAATGTGATGAATTGGAAGGGACCAATGTTGTGTTTTCTTTTTGGAAAGAAAGATGATGGGATAAGTAACTTAAATTAAAACCTCTGGGGTTTTTTAACCACTTCATAAGGTGGTTACAAATCCTGATACTTCCAAACAGGATTTTCTCTTAACCTAGCAAAAGAAGGCTCCTGTAATTTTTTGATAAAGACTGGATTTCACACATTATGTATGTGTACTACTTGTTTATTATTCTTTTTCTTTTTTTAAAAAAACCATACAGCTCTGCCATGATTCCATCCTGATTCGTCACAGTTTTCCCCATTATAATAAAATGTTACTTTTTCCCCACTCACATAGAAAGTAGTGGCACCTGCCAGTGGCAGCCTTACAATGCTGCAAAACATCCCCAGAACACGACGCTGCCACCACCATGGCTCAATGTAGGTTATGGTTATGAGCTGTGCCTGGTTTTCTACAAACCAACTCTTGGGACTCACACGAACAACTTCAATACTGGTCCTTGAAAAATAATTTCATGCTCAAAGTCCTTCAGGTTCATTTTGGTAATCTCCAGACAGGCTGCCGTTTACCTTTTAATAAGGAGTGGCTTTCATATGGGCATTCTATCATAGAGACTTGACCAGTGGATCACTGGAGAAATGGTTGTCTTCCTGGAAGGTTCTACTCTCTCTACAGAACGCAGTACCTCGCAGAGTGACCATTGAGTTCATGATCACCTCTGTGACTAAGGCCCTTCTCCCCTCTCCCGGATAGCAGTCTAAACTGCTCTATGAAGAATCCTACTGGTCCCAAGCTTCTTCCATCTACCAATGATGGAGGCCGCTGAACTCAGTGCGCTATTCAAAACACCAGACATTTTTCTGGGTCCTTCCCCAGATTTCTGCCTCAAGACAATCCTGTCTTGGAAGTCGTCAGGCAGTTCCTTTGATTTGATTCTTGGTGTTTGACCTTTGACCTACACTGTCAATTATTGGACCTTATATGGACAGGTATGTGCCTTTTGAAAGCAAGTTATGTAAACTAAATGTACCGAATTTAAGTTGTGGAAACATCTCAAGGGTCATCAGTGGAAACAGCTCAGTTTTGAGCTCATGGCTGAAAGGTTATGAATACTTATGTAAAAATGTTATTTCTTGTTTTGTTTTTTTAAAGGTTTTTGTAGCACTAGTTGCATTTATTTAACCCTTGTATGTAGAAATGGGGTCCAACCGACGCCACACACGTAAAACTTGTATCATTTGCCATAGTCCTCTATGTTTGCCTCAGCCCTCGCACGCACAAGGGCTAAATGACGTGACAGACTCATATAGTGCTTTTCAGGACACTCAAAGAACCTTTTCAATGAAATGAGTCATTTCCATTTACATGCTAATGATGGCAAGCAACTGAATTGTAGCCACAGCTTCATTTCTCTGAGAGAGGAAAGGGTGCTGCATTGTGCTAAAGGCTCTTCTAACCAAGGAGGAAAGAGGATCACTCCGCGATCGCAGGGCAAACTCCCTGCAAACTCTTTGCAGGGAGTTTGCCACCGATTACATGTGCCCTCACCCATACCCCAGTTTTCTGTTTTTAATAAATTAGCAAAGTACTCAAAAACATCTGTCCACGTTGTCATAATGGGGGATTTTGAAGAAAGAGATTAATTTAATACTATTTGGAATAAGGCTGTAAACATGACAAAATGTGGAAAAAGTGAAACGCTGTGAAATTTTCCTGACTGCACCTGTATCTGTTACAACTTGTTACTGACTTTGGGGGTTTTTTTAGGTTGTAAAGCTGCTGAACAACAAGCGCTCTCAGGCTGTTGGGATTCTCATGTCTTCCTTGCACCTCGACATGAAAGATATACAGCATGGTGAGCAGAGAAACTGAATTAACTGTGCTCAGCATTGTACCTTTTTATTTTTGTTGTCCACGTTCACCTGGGCACTTGTGCTATACAAAAATAATATCTGAAAATGGAATTGTGATTGCATAGATGACTTTATAAAACTAAGACTAAATCAAGTGTCCGTGTAGACAGCTCTGGCTATGATTTTTCAATACTGAAGCACTGTGACTTTTGTAAGACATCCTTTTGACTGATGACTGGTCAGGGCTACCGTCCACAGCATAAACCAATCACCATTCAGATTTTATTCCCATGCCAGAACATCAAGGGGCAAATGTCATGATTCTTCCACACATGGATTTTCTAGACTGAATGTGGCTTTGGAAAAACTTCTATCAAGTGATGCCATAGATCAATGTTTCCCAATCCCGGTCCTCAAGGCACACTGGCCTGCATGTTTTAAATGTTTCCTTGCTTTAAAGTACCTGATTTAACTGATTGAAGTTCAACACATGCCTGTTATTCGCCCATTAATTGAAATCAGCTGAGCTGAAGCAAGGAAACATAAAACATGCAGGGCAGTGAGCTTTGAGGACCAGAGTTGAGAAACACTTTTGTTCAGGGTTTAGGGTTTGTTCAACAAAATCAAACTGTAAATGTGCTCATTCAATGTGTACAATTAAGCTTTGTCTTCCTTCACCTTTTTTAAGTGAGGTTTTCAAATGGAATCGTTATCAGTGTCATTGGCTGGTGATGAGGGAGGGGGCGTCATCTGATCGGCAGGACAGGTCTGAGTTGAGGTCAGAGGTCAGACGCACCGCAGCGAGGCTCAGACAGAGGAAAAGGAAAGAAGCAAATAAAAGTCAATTAGGTTTTGTCTGTCTTTCTGTGTTTTTTACACAAATATCTTCCATATAACTTTTCTTTCTTTTCGTCGTATAGTTTTCTAGCCACTTATTACCCAACATTTTAAGAAGTCATAAATCATTTCCTTATTCAAACACATATAAACATGAAACATGTTAAAAGCCGCAGTCTCTTTTATCCTGTACAATATTAACCTTTAAAATGTAGAATGTAAGTTTATGTTAACTTAGTATGAGTCACGTCTCACCAGAGAACAATGGATTTCTCTAAATGTGTTGATCTCAGTGCTGCAGACTGTGAAGCCAGCAGGCAGCCCTCCTCTCAAGGCCTAAGAGAGACATGAGGCTGGATAATGTCCAGGTCCGTACCTTACTCTGACCTCTGACCCCTCCAGATATACAGCTAAAGGATCATTTCACCAAGTTGGTGTTATAATCTAATTACGACGCAATACATTAAACATTGTTCTCTGAGGAGAATTTTATTATTTAGTTTTATCTTTCAGCTTCTCCTCATTCAGGAAAGTCATAATTCCACTTGGAGCATACAAAAAGGTTGTTCCCATGTTTTGTTGGGGTTTTTTTATTTCGGTGAGATGTCTCTCAACTGTTTTTTCTTTGAAAGTGTAGAAAAGCTAAAGAACAAAACAAAAACAAAACCACCCATTATTTCCCTTAAATAATTACTTTCTTTCTTTAGGCGAGAAAAAGAATAAGAACACCACAACCTTCCCATAATTTTAGCACTATGTAATTTTAGCTTGAAATGTTTTGATATTACGTGCTCTCTCAGAGAAAATGCTGGAGAGAAGAGCACTAATGACTCTTTCATGCACACACATCAACAAAACAGCAATGACACTTCCTATCCGCATGAGGATCTGCCCTTATGGGGTCTCCTCGAATAAAAAGAGGCTCTAGAAACCTTTCCTTCTGTAGAGCTTTAGTTGAGATGCTGTCAACTGGGACTCTAACCTTTCAGACTTTAGTCAAAACGCCATTTGACAAGGACTCTAACCTCTAGATATAACTCTTTTAAAATTCACTTACGTTTCTGTCGTTTTCGTGTTGTCCGGTTGGATCTTGTCAATCCACCGTTGGCAGACAAAGTCGGACCTATGTCTCTGGCCCAGCGAAGAATTTTACCTCCCGGGTCTTTGTTTCCAAGTCCTGTTGACTCTGGCCATGCATGGTTTTCAGCGTGTCGTTCTTCGTCTGTCAGCGAACGGGTATGAGAGATCCCGGGTTTTGGCCCCAAAATGATAGGCATTTTCCGTGAACCTACATAAAAGAACCACAGACAACGTATATGAATTTTATGGCTGAAACTTTTGCAAAAGGAGAAGACTCAGTAAACTGCTCCTCCAAGTCGTTCACAGAGCGTTCTGCTTTCTCTCTGCTAGAGCCTTTTATTTGGGAAAACAATAGTCAGAAAAGATAAACAATAAAACAGATGCCAGCTCTAACAAACACTCAAGTCATCAAGCCCTTTCCCTTGAGAGCCATTTCTTCCAAGGATGAAGGGAACAATCAGTTCACAGGAACACACATACTCAACACAGCAATCAAAAAGTTTTAGCACATCACGTCACTACTGATTAACATTATACTGAATAATGAACTAAAGTAATAATAAAAATGATAACACAAAAAATCTCTAACAACTGTAATACATGAATTATGAAAAATGAAGACATTCATACTGCCAGTATCTAAACACACTACAGGGTAAAGCGTACAGGTGTCCAAATCTCCAGCGGTCATTAGGCTGAAAAATTCAAACTAAATCTGGAAAATAATAAAATTGAATTTGAAAAAGAAAATTAAATTAATTTGGATGTAATCAGAGGCGGAAAAATTAGGACAATTCTAAGGGCACCTGACCGACAGGGGGTCCCCCACAAATTATGTTTTTTGTTCATAGAAATAAAAAAAGGGTTAGGGTTAGGGATCCAATTTTTGGGCCCCAAGATTCCTGGTGGTGCCCCTGGATGTAATGTATGCTTCCACCCAGGGAGCTGCTGCCATGTGGAGGCTTTCGCCTGGGCTGCCAATTAGGCACACTATTGTGGACTCATTGTCAAATTTTTCTGAAATGGATTCAGCCTGATTTTAAAGTGTCTGTCAGACTAAAAGTTACTGAGATCCAAGATATTAGCCGTTCTATGACACGGAGATGTGTTTACTCAGTCAAAAACCCTGCTTAATAACTTATAACCATAGATTTCACGATACTCCCAAGCACTATCGTGAAATCTACGCGCATCTTCTTCCAAAAGACGCTGCTTGATGATCGAATTAGTGCGTTTTATTTATGGACAGGGATATTTTACACAAGTTATTCACAGACATTAGAAAATGCTGCTTGCACTGGGACAGGACAAACAACAAATTGCTTATCATTTATAGACTTCAATTTAAAAAGTGAGAAAACACCACGGGACAGTGAATTTTTAATTTAAGCGAAATCAAAGCTTGATAAAAGTGCAGAAAGCAATAACTAATTTGTTTAAATTAAAAGACAGTGATGCAGTAGATAAAAAGTAACTGCAGATGCTATGAGATAAAATTGTTTATCAATGTTTATACATACCAGCAAGGTGGAAAAAGTACAAGAAATTAGACTACTCGAGCAAAAACAAAGTTCTGCTCATCACAAAGGAAATGAGAGCATATTGGTCTCAAACACTTTTTATTTAAAGGAGCAAATATATAAAAATATTATGTGGATTTTTAATGGGACATTAATTTCCGATATATTATGTCAGCTGCTGTTTGTTACTCCTATCTAATAGTTTTAAATAACTGACTCCAAACTAAGCACCTGATTTTCTGTTTTCAAATGTTGTCAATACAAATCATAATCCCCTGTGATTGACATTTTAAGATATGTAACCAAAACACCTTAAATTTAGATTGCAATGTGACGGCAATACTAAATGATATGGTTGGTATTCCTTTAAACACTTGAAAGTAACTAGAATTATAAATTACATATTTAGAAGATTTTTAATTTGTAACTACCATATTGACACAATTGATGTGCTCAATATTATCAAAGAGAATATTGGAAAATATCCTATACTATCTTGGGATGAAGTTTCTTTAGAATGGATTGTCCTGTGAAAACAGCTGTGAGCAGTGACTTTTCTTTTTGTTTTCTAGCCGTCTTGAACTTGGACAACAATATAGTGGACACAGAGACCCTGCAAGCACTTTATGAAAATGTAAGTTGCTAACAGAAATTTCCTCCATTCAGGTTATGTTGCTTGTCATCCCAATCACTGGCTCTAAAAGCCTTCACGATTTTATCAATAAATCTAGCTTAGAATCAGGTTTGTTTGTTTTTTAAGCTGCTTGTGTACACCCTTTCATCTGAGATGTATTTTCTGTCCTAGGAATTTGCTTATAAAGGAAATTCCTAAAATTGTCATTTTAAAAAATGACAATTTTTAAAAATCATGACAAATGATTTTTGTCATTTTCTAGTGAAAATTGTCATTTTTTAAAATGTTGAATCCCTTGATTAAGTGAGGGCCTACTAATGCAGAGCTGTGACGTTTAAAGACTTCAGCCTCCAAAAACACAACTAAGTTGTCAAGTTGATTTTAGACTTTTTACTCTTCCTACATCAACTATTTGCAATGGCCACATTTTTTGAAATGTAAGGAGCTACAGTTGAATATTTCCCTCACAAGGCATCAAATATTTGTTTTTAGCTTCCTTAATACTGATTTGACATTTACAAAGTAAGTATATCTTAAGAATACATACATTTCTTCAATATAATCAATTAAAACCAGCCATCAAATCAAAAATAGACATCAATAACTTTCACCTAGGACAACCATCCCTACTCGATAGCATCAATAAAATCGCAAATTCTCCAAAAACACTCTCCAAACTATATAAACTAAAATCTTCAAGCAATAATGCGCCTCAAATTCCGATCACTAAATGGGAAAAAGATCTATGTTTTGTTTTTGTTTTGAATGTATCTTTTTTTAATGTATATGAAGGACATTTTGGTGACATGCCCTGCTTTAAATATGTCAGCGCATGTCACCAAAATGTTAAATTTGTTCTTTGGGTTGTGGAAGTTGATAAAGTGTGTCCATTGAAGGACGCCGTACTTGGCGTCTGTTACTGTGCGCTGGCAGCTCAACGGTCAGTATTTGCTGTGAATTCTGAAGGTAAGCAATACTGACCGCCAGCTCCTCACTGTAGCCAAATGATACTTTTAATATACAAGTAGTTAGTTTTGTATCGTTTTGTCTTTTTCTTATTTTTTTATGTTGTATGTTTGTTGTATCTGTAAACAAAATAATAATAATAATGATAATAATAATAATAGCGTTACGAGACTTATGTTGACACGCAGTATTTGCTGTGAATTCTGAAGGCGAAGCCGCTGCGCTGTCAGCTGGTCTGAATAAATGGTCTGAACCACGATGTTAACCGCCATGTGTGTCCGATTCCTGCCTCAAGTTTCCTTCCGACAAAAAACCTTTAAAGAAAACAAGGAACAGCGAGGTGTCATCTCACGCTGCTGGGTTACATACACATACTTGTTTGTTTGTTTTGTTTGTTCTTTTTGTTTGGTTATTTGATCTCTACTGCTGTTATTCGTTCTGTCACATTGTTAATTATTTTGTAGATCAGTACTCCTTTTGTGCTTTTTGTCGCTCTATAATATTCGTCGTATATATATATATATATGGAGGACCAAAACCGACATAATAAGAAATAAAAGAATAAATATATAAATAAAAGAATAAATATATAAATAAAATAATAAATATATATTTTGATAAGAAATTAAAGCATAAATATATTTTTGGAGGACCAAAACTGACATAATAAGAAATAAAATAATAAATATATAAATAAAAGAATAAATATATAAATAAAGGAATAAATAAAAGCATAAGTATATATTTTGATAAGACATAAAATCATAAATACAGTATATATTTAGTTTTTCCTTTTCCTTACACATGTGTTTTCCGTCAAGTAATGTATATATTTTATTTTTCATTTCCCCTAAACATGCGTTCTTGTCAAGAAAAATAGATATTTTGCTTTGTCTTTCTTTGCTTCTCCCTTTTCTGCTTGCTATATTTCTGCTTGCTAACCATAACCATTAACCATAATTATATTGTTACGATGCTAGTCATAACAACATCAAAGAGAAAGGGAAAAAAATGAACTCATACACAAGAGATTCTACCATGTCTTTATATATAAAATAAAGTGTAATTAAAGTTTTAAAGAAAGCAAATTGCAAAAACCTTAGACGTGGATTTAAAAATAAAATAAAATAAAACTAATTTAAGGTGAGTGCACTTTCACTATAACATTACAATTTCTAAGGACATCAATAAAACATAAAATGTATTCTTCTAATTTTGTTTTTCTTTCTTCTAGTTTTTATGGACTGTTTTCTTGCATGGTTATTGCTGCAGTGGAACAGGAACAAAACACTAAATACATATTTTTGCTGCTACAATTATTACTCCATATTGTGCATAGAATCTTGTATTTTTCCCACAGAGAGCACAACAGGAGGAACTGGACAAAATCGAAAAGCACATAAAGTCCTCTAAAGACAAAGAGAATGCTAAGCCTCTGGATAAACCTGAACAGTGAGTACTTCTCCCACCAACTGAAGTTTAATTACTGGGCTAAATTGTTCCTTGAACTTGAATTATGTTCTTTGCTCTGCACATGTGTGCACTGTTTATGAGGAAAAAGTGCATTGTTGACTTGTCTTTATTATGACTAACCATGGCTAGATGGCTAATTGTTGTATTTAGTTATGACTTTTACTGAAACATGAAAATGATATGAAAATATATTTATAAAATTTTTAACAATTGACAGACATTCCAGAGTTGTTTTAATTAAAATGCACATCTGCAATCCTGTGCTGGCAGAAGCAATCTTACAAATGCCTGCTATCTCATTTGGTTTGTTCCAGATTTCTCTACCAGCTCTCCCTGATACCAGACTTCTCCAGCAGAGTTTTCTGCATTCTCTTTCAGTCCAGCTTCTGTGAGTGTATGTCATCAATCACAAGGAAAATTAACACACTGCAAAGGGTATGCAAGGTGAGTCATCAGAACTTTTACCAAAAGCTCTTGGTAAAAAACATTTAAGAGTAATTCAGTGGAATTCAGAACATGGTTTGGAAAATAAAGTGACTTGTTGGAACCATGCTCCAAGTCACAACTACTAACAACCACTAGCACAGAGGTTCCCAAACTGTGGGGCGTGCCCCCTAGGGGGGGCGCCGTGTCATCGCAGGGGGGGCGCGGCAAGCCGTCAGGATGAAGAAAAAAACATGAACACTGTATGCGCTGGGTTTTTACCTTAGAATGGCCAACTCTCTGTTATTCCTCTGTCAATTTGATACAGTAGAGGCTTCCACACTTCCCATATCTTTGTCCTCTGTCACTTTTATCAGCAGTTAAAACTGTTTAATCTGTTGTTAAACAGTTAAAACTGTTTAACAACAGA
>NW_006800321.1:196426-221612 GCF_000485575.1 Poecilia formosa | reverse complement strand
GTAGTGCACTTGACAACAGGGAGAAAAAGATGGGGTGGCAGACAAAACACTTCGGGGCGCAAAACAGAAAACGGAAAAGGGGAGGGATATAGTTGTTGGGGAGATGAAGAAAAGCTTTTCAAAGTGATTGAAAGACAGTAGGTAAGTAATATCAGTGTATCAACTTGGGGGTTGTAAATATTAGGTTAGTTAAAGCTAGCCTAAAATTACAGGTGGTTGTTGTTGTCTTCGCCCTGTATTGAATCAACACGGGACGTGATTTATTCCGTATTTTTATAAATCTCTGATAGACACACCTGTCACACATCTCAACAATACGCAAGTGTGATAATAATGACCAAAACAAAACACAGGAAATATTTAGGTCAGCTAAATTGTCGTGGCGGAACCTAAATAGGACTCCCCACCCCTACAGACTGACAGTGCTGTCACAGTTACCTAGAGAGGACAGTACGCAGCCGCGGTGAGCTGCTATCAACCCGTGTCTTTTTAAAATGTCTACCCTATACGCCACAGTCCTTAGAAGCAAAACATCTGGCAAAAATACAGACATAAGTGGGAAGACGCACATTTCAGGCTAAACAATTTCAGTGACGTTGAATAGGGGCATTTTTAAAAAATGGGTCGGCGATATTCAGTGGTGCACAGTGGGTTGTGTGATATCAGACAGAATGGATCAGGAGAGGAACACTGCAGACCCGCCAGAACCTAAAGAACCAGACATCAGCTCTCTTCATCACTCAATGATGTCCTGAGGCTGATTTGGTACTGAACATTTTTGATTCAGTTTCTTATTGTGCTTTTAGTAGACTATTATGGATTGACTACTTGCTTAGGATGCTGAGTTTAGAGGATGATACTTTATTTAATATATAATAGTATTAGCTAAAGTAATGTAAATGGCCATTTAAAGAACAAATCATACTAATAGATTAATAGTACGTATATTTTCTACATCAAAGGAGTTTGTTATGGCTTTCTGTGTTTTTTGATTCAGAAATGTTGATATATTGTATGAATACAATAGTCAGTGTTCGTTTAATGTATTATTTCACTATTATTTTATTAATGTGATTTACCAGTTTGGATAACTTGACTTCCTATCAACGAAGAAAAAACATGCTAACCAAAAATGCTTCAGATCCAGACCTGCGGTCCATGGGCGGTTCTAGAGGGGGGAAACATGTGAACATGGGAACTAATAAATATATTTTGTTAATATTCAGTGATGTGATTTTTTTAAACATCATAATTTTACTTTAACAATGAATTAAAAATTAGTGCTGCACTTTTAGCTGCTGTATAGAGATAGTATCACATTTTCCATCTGCTAGATCAGGATCAGCAACCTGAATTTCTGGAGACAAAAGTGGCTCTTTGGCTCACTTACTATATCAAATGATGAAATATTGTTCTGTTTTTTGTTTGATTCTTTTTCAAATGTCCCTGTAAAAAACGCTGACTACACTGGTCCCATGGAAAATTTGGTCTAGAACCAGCCTCCAAAAGAAAAAAAAAAAAAAAAAAAAAACCAGCAAAGACGGTTATATATTTTTTTTACCCAGCTATATGGGGGGCAAACTTATATCATCAGTACCTTTATTCAGATAACAGTTTCCACAGCAAAGTATTATGCTTAGCGATTTTTCTGCAATGGGTAATTTCAAGTGGCAAAATGTAACTGTGGCAAACAATTAAGCGAGATGTTGTCATTGAGTCTGCAACATTTTAATTTAATAATTGTTACAAAGTAACTCAGTTAGCAGTATCGCTACACAGCCGTTAGAAACATTTGTTCCACAACCGTCGTCTCATAGCAGCGACAGAGTGATACTGATCCCCTCCGCAACCACGTCAAACTGCAACACAACTTACTAGTTGTAAAACACACACGCACGCACACACACACACACACAAAACAGTATTAATAAACAAAAAACAGTATTAATTTACAATGTCCTATGACATTTAAAGCATTTAACATCACCTATGACCCTTTTACTGAAAGTAATGTTATAAGTAATCTACCTAACATGACATTCATTACCCTCATATTAATGTAATAGTGTCCACCACTAACAGAGGATATTGTCACTTTAGATTACAAATTTCAAGTTACATTTAATTCCAGTTCTGTTCAGATCGTCTCTCTAGTGTAACAGAACTTTAATTTCAGCCACAGTTCTTTTGTTCTGATACCAGTCTTTTGTCTCGAAAGCACAGTCAATACATTGTCTTTGGAGAGTTCATATATAGTCTTTTTCTTTTGAATGCAGTTCTTGAACCTTTATACACTGTGTCTTTAACTCTGTTCTTCAACACCTAGAACTACCCAGGGTCACCAAAGTTCTTTTCCGGTTGGGATCATACTCACAGGTAGTTCTTTAACACCTACTTCCTCCATAGTTGACTTACCAAGAGCACAATAGGTCAGCATCCTCAGGCGGTGACGTTCTCTCTTTGGGTAGCTGGATGCAGATGGTGGTACAACTGGATCCTCTTCTTCCTCAGAAGGTATTTCTGCAGATGGTTCAGAAAGATCCAGATGTAGCTCCGTATCTTGGCCTCCATTTTCTTGCTCTGGTATGTTGTCCATTCAATTAGTCCAAGGTTCATTCACTTCTGGTGTGTTTTCTTGGTCATTCACTTCTGGTGTGTTTTCTTGGTCAGACAGGACTGGTGTAAATGGTTCAGCATCTGGGTTTAAGCTGACCAGTAACCACTGTGCTGAGCAGGACAGAACCAGCACACTAGCTTAATTTCCTCATCCCTGTAACTGTCTGAAGTTTTCTCTCGTTGACAAAGATAACATGGAGATGTATTTGACTTAGTCTTTTTAGTCCTTTTTGCCACTTTTGAGTCTATTTCTGGGTTGTCGATTGGCAGACTGTCACAGGGGAGCAGGAGGTTCCAATGCAGCACATGACTTTTGCCACCTCCTTCTGGTACTACTTCATACTCTGGGCTGAAATCACTTCTTCTCTTTGTGATGATGTGAACTTTATCCTCTCAAAAGGATGTGAGCTTACAAGGACCTCCTCTCTCTGATAAGTTGTGTTCAAGCACACGCCCCCCAGGCCGCACGTCAGCTCCACAACCTCTTTTGTAATATCCTTTTTTTTCCCTCTGTTTGATTAACGGGTGGGGTTTTTGGTTGCGATCTCGTAGGCCTGCTGCATTCTGCTTTGCCAATCTTTAACATACTCAGCATAGCTTTGCTGTGTTTCATTCGGCTGTATGTTAACCAGGAGATCCATCGGCAGACGTGGGGATCGTCCATAGAGCAGATAATACGGAGCAAAGCCTGTGGTGTCACTGCGGGTTCAGTTATATGCGTGCACCATCTTACATAACTTTTTCCAGTCAGCTTTTTGCACACTTGTGAGCGTATGGAGCATAGACAGCAGGGTTCTGTTAAATCGCTCCACTGTCCATTACCTTGTGGGTGGTAGCAGGTAGTGTGAGACCCTCGCACATGACAACACCTCTGCAATTGAGCCAGCAACTGGTTTTCAAATTCCTTCCCCATATCGTGGTGGATTTTCTCTGGGAAGCCAAAGCGAAGGGCAAAGTCATCATATTGTTTTTCCACAACTGTTTTTGCAGATTTGTTTTTTGTGGGGTAGGCCTGTGCAAAGCGAGTGTAGTGATCCATTATAGCAGAATATACTCATAAACTTGCTTTCAGGCTTCTACATGCAGAAAATCAACTGAAACCAGTTCGAATGGACGTGTTGACACAATGGGCATCAGTGGTGCTCTGGCTGCTCTCTGTGGTTGTTTTGACTTTAGACCCTCACACACTTGGGTCACAAAATGGTCTGTGTCCTGCTGCATTCTGACCCAATAAAACCCATCTCGAATCAGATTCAGAGTCCTTTCGACCCCCAGATGACCCATCTCTTTGTGTAATTCTTGAAACACTAACAGATGATGATCTTTTGGCAAAACTAGCCAAGAATTATGTCCTGCTTTTCTGTATAAGATCCCATCATTGCTGATATACACTTTTTGCCACTGCCTCCAGAGCACCCTGACATCTGCAGGCTCGGTTTTCACCAGTCCTCTGGGGTGGAATTGATCTTGGCTTTTTTCATACATGACTCGCTCAATGAGAGGGTCTTTCTTTTGACTTTCTCTGATCTGTCCTGGTGTTATTGGGGCAGGCAATGTAAGTGAAGATGGATCACTTGCTAAGTCCAGTGTGTTGATGTGAGCTGTGGTTATTCAGACAGATGGGACATCTTGAAGCACAGTCACTCCCTAAATTGACTCACTAATCACATCCTGAGTCACCTCCTCTGTACATTGCTGCAATAAGTCATTTATGTCCAGTGGCATGCGAGAGAGGCCATCTGCATCTGTATTGTGTTTGCATGGTTGATATTTAATGTTGAAATTGAAATCTGCAAGTTGGGCAACCCACCTGTGATCTGTGGCGTTTAACTTGGCTGTGGTGAGAATGTAGGTCAGGGGGTTATTATCTGTATAAACAGTGAAGTGAGGTGCATGATACAGATAATCTCTGAATCTTTCACATATTGCCCACTTAAGTGCTAGGAATTCCAATTTTCCTGAATGCATGAGATAATTTTTCTCAGGTGGGGTCAGTGTTCTAGATCCGTACCCAATGGCAACCATTTACCATTTTGTTATTCTATCTCTGATATAGAACTGCTCCCAACCCTTCCTGGGAAGCATCAACATGCAGAATAAATGGTTGGGTGAGGTCGGGATACCCAAGGATGGGAGATTCAGTGAGTTTGTCAATAAGCGTGTTTAGAGTCTCTTGATGGTTCTGTGTCCAGTAGTGTTTGATGGGAGGTTAACTTTTTTTAAGTTTGATTAGTGATTGCTGTGTTGTTTTGTAATTACCCAAACCTCTCTGGAGTCACTTAAATAAGGTAAAACTAAAGAAGAGTACAGAATGTTAGGGTTAGGCTGGTTCTTTGTCTGTGAATAGAAAAGAGTTTTATTCACTTCATGAATTGTGAACTGAAATAACAAAACCCTGACTCATGTCTACTTTTCCATAAATTGACATACATTTTTGTTTAAAGAAAAAAGCAAGAATGTTGTTTCTTTTTTTCTCTTTTTTTTTAAACATCCTTCATGTTTTTATCTGAAAATAATGTTCAGATAAAAATAAGGGTAATTCAATTTCTAAGTATGATTTTCAAATACTTAGGAAACCTTGATAATAAACTGGTTTTATGTTTATTAATCCTTTGAATTTAGTCAAATGTTCTTCAAATGACTGGAAATGTATAGCTTTGAGTAGATTTTATCTTAGTTTCCAGAGGAGCATGACCCAGACCCCTCTGGGACTGTGTCACTCCACAGCTTCTTGTCTCATTAATGTTAAAATATATTGGCAGGTATGATGTGGTCTTGAGATTCTGTTCCAAACTGAGTATATACAGCTCTAGAAAAAATTAAGAGATCTTTGCAAAATTATCAGTTCTCTTACTTTACTGTATATGTTTGAGTATAATGAACATTGTCCTTTTATTCTACTGACATGTCTCCCAAATTCCAAGCAAAAATATAGCATTTATTTCCAGAAAATGAGAAATGATCAAAATTATGAAAAAGATGCAATGCTTTCAGACCTCAACTAATGCAAAGAAAACAAGTTCATATTCATTTAGAAACAATACTAATGTTTTAACTCAGGAAGAGTTCAGAAATAAATATTTTGTGGAATAACCATGACATTTTCAATGGGGTTCAGTGCAGTGGTCTTTTCATTCTTTCCAGAGCTGTAGATGTTGTCATGATTTGCAGTGCGATGTGGTGAGGAGACGCTGAGGACCCAGGTTGGTGTGGAGAAAAATTATGAATTTAATGAGGAATAGGCAGTACAAAGTCCAAAAACCCAGGCAGCACAGAGAGAACGAAGTCTAGGTTCACTTCTGGTAGCAACTGGAAAAAAACTCTGACGAAACAGGCAGCCAAACAGAACGAACACAACTAGACAAGGACCCGACAAAGACACAGAAACACAGGTGACATTAAATACACAGAGGGTAATCAGGGAACAAGACACACCTGGAAACAATCAAGGGGGTCAACAGGACAGAACAGAGACTCACTAGAAACAGAACCTAAAATAAACACGCAGATAAATTCAAATCCCCTCACGTTAACAGTTTTAGTTGGACAAAACCATTTATCTGAATGTATGTAAATAAGCAGTGACATTTAAAAAAATGCATCAATGAATATCTTCTCTTGGGCCTTAGCCATGCTAGGGGCTAAGCACCCCTAAAGGTCAGATCCTAGAATCGCCCTTGATCCCTCCATGATTTCCTGAGACCGAAAAATAATATAAATGGCAATTTAAAAACAAATCATACAAATATATATGATATATATTTTCTTCACAATATCTATTTATTTAAATATTGTGAAGAGAAACAGTTTATTTTTTTAACATTAAAAACGTTTGTTAGGGAAAATATTGATATGTTTTATAAATAATGTGTTTTAAGGTCAATATTATTTCACTGTTTTATTAATGTGTGTTGCCAGTTTGGATAACCTGACTTCCTATCAAGACATAAGAATGATGGAATACATGCTAACAAAATTCCTCAGTCACAGACCTGCAGCCCATTGGTGGTTCTAGACACAGGCTAACAGAAGTGGCTCTTTGGCTCACTTATATATTAAATAATGAAATATTGCCCTGTTTTTTGTTTCATTCTTTTTTAAATTGCTCTCTAGGCAGCAATTTAATCACACATGTACATTTATTATTATTGATACTTTAATTAAAAATGAGTTATACAAGTTTATGTGTGCATCAAACACACTTAAACCTGTGTTTATCTGTGTCCTCTGTGTCACTATAGCTCTTGGACTCAAAAAGGTTGGTGACCCTTGTTATAGAACTTGGCAGGGGGACACTTGAGATTAAATGTCATTACTCAAAATAGTAGTGCCGTGATGTATCTGATAAGTCAGATACATCACAGTGTCCAGTCAGTAACTGTACATACACCTCAGAAAGTATGTAGTTGTGCCCTGGGGTAGTACCACATTGAGCCACTGATGTCACATCAGGAGCGTGAAAGAACATGGGCCAAGATTGACATAGATTTGTTTCACTGAAGTAGTGTGTTGATTATCTGTGTATTTATTTTGTTAAGGATTTTTGTGGCTCTAGTAGTCTTCATAGTGGTGATTGATAGGAACGTTTGTTGTGAGAGAGTGGGAAGACATGTAACAAAGGTCAACAGGCTGGAAGTCATGACGAGCCACGCTTGTTTGTAGCAGAAATATTAGTCCATTCTGTTGGAACCAAGCCTGCTTTTGGTGATTGTTTTTGTTGTGCCTTTTCAGGAGGAGGTTTGTTTTTGATTTAATATTGATTTTTTTTATCTAGATGGAAGTTAGTTGGTTCAACAAATCACTGTTGATTGTTTAGTTCTTTTACAAATGATATATTAATAAAATAATCAGATTTTCATATTATTTTGTCTTTCTCCTTATTCCCATAGATTTTTTTAAAGCTTTTTTTTTTTTTTACCATATATATATAATATCAGAAAAAGAAATCAACCCATTGCATTATTTGCCTTTGTCTTCAACCTTTTTGACAGACTCTGCAGGACAATGTTTCAGTGAAGAAGATTCTAGGCTTGGTTCTGGCATTTGGTAATTTCATGAATGGTGGGAATCGAACAAGAGGTCAAGCTGATGGCTTCACTCTTGAGATTTTGCCAAAACTCAAAGATGTCAAGAGCAATGTGAGTAAAGAAATCATATTTTGTTAAAACATTCCAATTTGAAATCATATTTGGGCCTCTTGATTTTTTTTGTCTTGTTTTGTTTTGTGCAAAATGTACTAAAACACTTTCCAATTTCATCTTAGCCACATATTTTTCCGATTGTTACTGTTATTTTTGGTTTATTTTTACACTAAGGTGCTCAGTAGTTCCTCCAGCATTTAAAAGTATTTAAGAGAAAAGTTGTTGGGCCTTAAGTAGTTTTTCTTTTTTCTTATTATATTGCACCTTGATGGAAATAAATGACAGAACCTTAAAAGAAGATTGGTTTCTAAAGAGCCAAAACAAATCACAAATGCTGATTAATCATTGCAAAAACCTAAAACAGTTCAGCAACCTGATAAAGAAGGCTGGTTCTATTCTGGCAATGACTGTGGATTGTCTGGAGATGATGATGGAAAGAAGGATTTTACATCAAATGAAGAAAATTATGGACAAGCCTGACCATCCTCTTCATTAAAGTGTTATAGAAAAACAGGTTTCTTTAAATTTATTGTAATACAGATGTCTACTGGAGATCTTTCCTGTCCACTGCCATCACTATCTACAATAATTTTTTTAATTAAATTTAATTACAACAACATTTAATTTCCCTATGAGATCAATAAAGTGTTTTTTTAAAAAAAGTAAAAGTGTTTCTTGTCTATCAGGAAGAAATTTCAAGTAGAACCAGACTAAGTGTGAGCGGCAATCTGCCATGACCAAATGGGAGTTTGAGAAAGCAAAGCTTACACACAATAAAAAGAAACACAGGAGTACTTTCTATGTCACAGAGTCGACTTTTAGATTCATGTAATTAAACCCTTACATTTTAAGATACAGTATATAAAGAAGCCCCGTGGGTTTTTAGGTAGCTACAGTCATACATCAAATGAAATCAAGTCAAAATTACATCAGCTTGTTTCCAAATTCCATAACAGTAATTTGTGACACAAGCACATACTACTTCATACAAATGTTAGGCAAAGTAGTATTTTAGTCTTTTGTAAACATTTTGCATGTACATATTTGTAATGCAAAAAAATGTTATCCTCACAAAATGATAGAAACTTGAAAGGGCAGTTTATACAGCAGTTGGAAATAGTAAGCATCAGTTTGTACTGTTATCTCCACGCTGTTCAGAATGTCAGTGTCTCTTGTTTTTCTGCATGCAGGATGGTGCTAAAAGTCTTCTGTCATACATTGTAGCCTACTTCCTCAGACACTTTGATGAGGTAAACTTCTTCCCTTTCTTTATTCAGCTCATTAAACTTCTTTCAGCTTTTTTCCTTTGCAGCATTTTACATGTGTTAATGTTATTGTAATGCCCAAAGTTTCCTTACAATCAGATGATTACTGTGCATTGCATATCTATTAACCACACACACAAAACACATTGTATTGGGATTTTATGTGATAGACCAATACAAAGTCGGGCACAATTGTTAAATGACAGAAAAACAATACAACCTTAAATGTCATAGGGATAAAAGGCATTTGAATTCAGCTCTCTTTATTCTAATACATAAACAAAACCCTGTGCAAGAAATTGCTTTTAGAAGTAATGTTAGCATTAAAGCCAAGTTATGTGAATTTTATCTTTGTATAAACTTACCAGTAAAAAATGTATGTGCTTTTTGTTTGTACTTTTTTCCACTTTACAATTATGCACTACTTTTTTTGTCTAAAATCCTAAAAAGATTAAATTAACTTTGTGGATATTGTCATGTTTTAGTTTCAGTCTTTGAACCCACATGCAAGAACACAATCAGGAGATGCGCATTTCAAAACAATATAGTTTATTGTAAAGGAAAAGGGAGTGAGTGCGGAGCAGGAGTCAGGATTGGATCCACCAGAACAGCCACTGTTAATGAGAAGTAAAGGCAAGGTTCTGATAAACAAGGAGTCACAGATCTTATGGCGGAGGCTTACTTTGGAGCAGAATGAGTTACTTGTTGGAGCAGACTGTATTCCGGAGGCGGCGAGGAGAACCGAGGAGTCGTGGGAGGGCGGACTGGTAAGTTTGCTGGGTGGAGGGCGAGCTGACTGCTGACAACGATCCAGAGAATGAGAAGCCGGAAGGCTTCGGGCACAAACAGGTACGTACTGCTGCGTCATGAAGGAATCCACAGAGAACACAGGACCAGGAAGGGAGTGCTCGAGGAAGGAAACCGATTGGTAATACCAATGGCATCGTGAGGAAGCAGACAGGGGGTTCACAGGAGTTAGCAAAAACTCCGTTCTTGAGAAACGCTGGAGAACCTCAGGCAAAACCTGACGACGAGAAAAAGCACAGACAGGATTACTTCGGGGAGCTCCCCGAAGTAATCCTGTCTGTGCTTTTTCTCGTCGTCATACATTCGTCGTCAAAGGGCCTCTCACTGGAACGTTTGAATACCAGGATAAACAAACAGTCAGGCAACGACGTGTCAGCTCGCCGCTTCTTAAATATCCACAGTATCTGTCATCTAATGCGCCACAGGTGTGTCTTCAGGTTCTCCCATGCGCTGCTCCAGGGGCTCTGCTCACAGGCGGCATCTGGTGGGGGAATGTGGAAGCAGCAGGCTTCCCAAAGGAAAACAGAAACCAAAACAAAACCAAAACAGAATCCAACCTGACAATACTCAACCTCAACGGACGCCACCTGGCGGCCGAGAAGAGGTGGATGGCTGAGAGGCGGTATAATCACTAATCAATGAAGGGTCAAGAATGAAGGAATGGGGAACCCAAGAGCGTTCCTCCGGACCGTAACCCTCCCAGTCAACGAGGTACTGGAACCCACCACCTCGTCAACAGGAGTCAATAATCCGGCGAACAGAGTATGTCACGGGTGGGATGAGGGGGTTCGGCCAGAGGGCACAAGGGACTGGACTGGCTTAATCTGGGAAACGTGGAAGGTGGGATGAATGCGTAGAGAGAAGGGTAAACGGAGACGGACAGCGGTGGGACTGATGACGGTTAGGATCTCAAACGGGCCGATAAACCTGGGAGAGAGTTTCTTTGACAGGGACTTCAGAGGTATGTCCCTAGTGGACAGCCATACTTTCTGGTATAAACAGGAGCAGGGGTTCTTCTGCGGTCGGCCAGACATTTATTTTGTGCGGCTGTATTGTTTAATGCAGAGATTGTGTCTTTCCAGATTCTATTGCAATGGCGAATGTGATGTTGGTCAGAGGTTACCAAGATCTTGTCTTCGTCGGTGGATAGCAATGGCGGCTGATAACCCAGGGAAATGTTGAAGAAGATTTTAGGTTATAATATTTCTTAAGAAAGAAACTCTGGCTCAATCTTTTTCGATCCCAGGTTCTCCCGGCGGGCCGCGCGTAGCCACACAGAAAACAACAATGAGTGCAGATGTCACAGAATTACAGAGTTTAATCCAATAGAAGACAACACATAAAATTACAATAGAAATTGCAGAACAACAGAGACATACATTCATTTACCTGAGACAAATGGAAAAGAAGAAGAAAGAAAGAAAGGAAAGCAAAAACGTGCAAAGACAAGTCTGATTTGTTACTCCTGTGTAGAAAGTTTAATAGTAAAGGCGTATTCTTGTCTTTAATTTATTCAAATAAGGCGTACCTTTGCTCATCCAACCAGAAGCTATCTCTGACCCTTTTTAAAACTTCCTGCAAGTCATGATCTAAGACCATTTGTGCCCATTGTTTAAACAAGTGAGAGCAGAGCTTCTCCTGAACTCCTGCTGTTTTATGGCTTTTCACAAATGAGTGTGAAAAGCTAGAACTTCTCCTGATTGTTTCCCACACAGACAAATGGCAGTTCAAAAGATCTTAGCAAATCATCTGTTGTAACTACAGATAACATAAAGGTCAATAGGTCAATAGGGCAGAATAAGTTACTAATTTCAAAACTATAATTAGGCTATTTAAATCAAGACATGTTAAGCTTTAAAACTAGCATACTTTAAATTTATTTTCTTAACAGAAACCTCAAAAGGAGATAGACCGGTAGCTGCAGAAACATGACTGTTATGGGCATACTCCACCCAAGGGAGATACTGAGCCCAATCTTTGGGGTTGGATGAGGAGATACAGCAAAGAGTGGCTTCCATCTCCTGGTTCATCCTCTCTGTCTGTGGATGATAACCAGAAGAGAGAACAGCTTTTGCACCCAAGGCAGAACAGAACCGTTTCCAAACCTGAGAGATGAACTGAGGACCACGGTCTAAAAGGATCTCCTAGGGCATGCCATGCAGCTTGAACACATGTTTGAAAAGTAGGAGGGCTGTTTGAGCGGAGGTGAGTAACTTGCAGAGAGGGATGAGATGGCAGGCTTTAGAAAAATGGTCTATGACGGTGAAAATGGTGGTCATACCTTTTGAGGGTGGAAGCCCAGTAACAAAATTGATGGCAATGTGTGACCATCTTCGTTTAGGAACAGGTAGGGGTTGAAGTAAGCCAGAGGGTGGTTGATGAGAAGACTTATTTCTTGAACAGGTGGGGCAGGCGAGGACAAACTCCTTGACATCTTTATGAATGGATTCCTACCAAAATCTTCAATTGACCAACTCAATAGTGTGGCTTACCCTTGGGTGTCCTGAGGATCTGGATGAGTGTATCCATTGAAGAAAACGGGCTCGGACAGAGGTGGGGACATAAATCTTACCATTGGGGCAGGACTCAGGAGGTGGTTCTTGACGCTGGGCTTGATGAATAATATCCTCAATTTCCCAAGTGACTACTCCGACCGTGCAACTCAGGGGTAGCAGAGGTGCCAGTCCTTCATCCGAGTCATCAGGGGTATAGAGTCTGGAGAGGGCGTCTGGCTTAACAGTCTTGGATCCTGGGCGGTAGGAGATGGAGAGGTTAAATCGGGAAAAGAATACTGACCAGCGGGACTGTCGTGGGTTGTTTTGTTTGGCAGATTGGAGATAAGCGAGGTTCTTGTGGTCGGTCCAAACAACAACGGGGTGTTCAGCTCCCTCCAGCCAGTGACGCCATTCCTCCAGGGCTAGCTTTATAGCCAGTAGCTCCCGATCTCCTACGTCGTAGTTCCTCTCTGCAGGAGACAGTCTGCGGGAGAAGAAGGCACATGAGTGAGACTTATCACTTGGAGAGACTTGGGACAGGACGGCCCCTACTCCCAAATCTGAAGCATCAACCTCAAGAATAAATTGTCTGGTGGGGTCTGGCTGGATGAGGATAGGTGCGTTGGCAAACAATGACTTTAACTGAGTAAAAGCCTCTTCTGCTTCGGGCGTCCAGGAGAATGTTGTCTTGGGGGAAGTAAGTGCTGTTAGTGGGGAGGCCGTCTGACTGTAGTTGCGTATAAAACGGCGATAAAAGTTGGCAAATCTTAGGAACCGTTGTAACTGCTTACGAGTCTCTGGTCTGGGCCACTCCAACACAGTTTTTATTTTATCCTCCAACGGTCTTACCTGTCCGCCCTCGAGGACATATCTGAGGAAGGTGACTGAAGGTTGATGAAACTCACACTTCTCTACTTTAACATAGAGTCAGTTCTCCAGAAGACCTGGAGAACTTGTCGAACGTGTAACTTGTGTTCTCTCAAGGAGCTGGAATAAATCAGAATGTCATCCAAGTAGACAAAAACGAAATCATTTATAAAGTCTCTTAGAACATCGTTCACAAGGGCTTGAAAAAAGGCAGGAGTGTTCGAAAGACCAAAAGGCATGACTAGGTATTCAAAATGACCCATAGACATTTTGAAGGCGGTTTTCCATTCATCTCCTTCTCGGATGCGGAGGAGATGGTAAGCATTTCTGAGATCCAGTTTTGTGAACACGGTTGCACCCTGAACCGGTTCAAATGCTGACGAGAGGAGTGGAAGAGGATATTTATTTTTAATGGTGATTTGGTTTAAACTTCTGTAATCTATGCAAGGTCTTAATGAACCGTCTTATTTCCCCACAAAGAAAAATCCTGCGCCAAGAGGTGAGGTGGATGAACGAATAATACCTGCTGCTAATCAGTCGTTGATGTATTTCTCCATGGTTTGGCGTTCAGAACGTGAAATGTTATATAGACGGCTGTTAGGCAGAGGAGCGCCGGGCAGAAGATCAATGGCACAATCATACGGGCGATGAGGTGGATGTGACAAAGCCTTATCCTTACTGAATACAGGAGCTAGATCATTGTACTCAACGGGAACTGCGGAGAGATCAGGGAGTTCACTTTCGGAGATCTCTTCAGGCAGAGTACTCGAGGGAAATGCTGAACAAAGACAGGTAGTGTGACAATTGGAGGACCAAGATTCTACGTGTGCTTTAACCCAGTTTATGTGCAAAGGAACAAAGGACCATGAAGGGAGTGCTCGAGGAAGGCAACCGATTGGTAATACCAATGGCGTCGTGAGGAAGCAGACAGGGGGTTCGCAGGAGTTAGCATAAACTCTATTCTTGAGAAACGCTGGAGAACCTCAGGCAAAACCTGACGACGAGAAAAAGCACAGACAGGATTACTTCGGGGAGCTTACGCAAAGGGCCTCTCACTGGAACGTTTGATTACCAGGATAAACAAACAGTCAGGCAACGACGTGTCAGCTCGCCGCTTCTTAAATATCCACAGTATCTGTCATCTAATGCGCCACAGGTGTGTCTCCAGGTTCTCCCATGCGCTGCTCCAGGGGCTCTGCTCACAGGCGACATCTGGTGGGGGAATGTGGAAGCAGCAGGCTTCCCAAAACAAAAGAAAACAGAAACCAAAACGAAAACAAAACAGAATCCAACCTGACAGATATGCACTGTATAGTGAACAGAGAATAGATACAATTCTCTGATGCGATGTTTCAAAGACTCAATTTATTACTGACATCTTCAAGATTAATGACAGAAACAATGGGTGCTGATATAAAAATCTATAAAGTTTATGAAGGTAATATATTGGGTATTGCTTTTGAAGTCAACGATGTTAAAAGAAAACCAAGGGCACTGGTATCAGTAAACAAGTGATGCCCAGTCTTTGTTCTGCAGCTTCACAGGTTTCAACAGTTGTTTGACTGGGATGAGACCGTTAATCCATTGTCTATGGTAGTAATAAAGATAAAACATACTTTTATTTGACTTCCACCCAACTCCTTTCTCCATCTCACCGTTTTATCTTTGGGGTCAAAATAATTAGGAGTAGGGCTCCCTCTAGTGAACCCTAGCACCAACAATTTCTGACTTCAACAAATATTGAAGTCAGAAAGCAGCAAAACAAAGACTGGACTTCACTGTTTTCATAACCATGATTTATTATTTCTGTACTCAAGTTATGAAATGCATCATCCTGATCTAACAAAACGACCACCTGTTAAAACTGGTAGGTAGCTGGTAGGTAGTCATTACTACATTTTTTTGACACATTGTGTCCATGTACTACTTTATAGACAGTTAAAAATGAACATTTTGCGCACAACGTTTTTGTTATAGTGACAAACCTGTGCATTTCTTATTTGGCATTTTTACTTTCCTGTTGTCAATCTTTCATACTATTTAATATGCATGTGTGTTGATCAAAAGGATGCTGGGAAGGAGACGTCTGTGTTTCCTCTTCCTGAGCCCCATGACCTGTTCCAAGTTTCACAGATGAAATTTGAAGATTTTCAGAAGGACTTCATTCGACTCCGGAAAGACCTCAGAGGTAACACACATATATAAAAAAAACAAAATAATAAACTCATGCTCCATTAAATCAGAATATTGAAGAAAAAGAAGGAAAAAAAGGTAGAATAAAACCAAATCCAGATCCCACTTTGCTACGAAACAGAGTCCAGTCATGATGACCCAAGGATCTGAGAGAGAGATTGTTTTAATCAGTTTGATCTGCCATCAGAAGCTGTACATTGTATGCACAATTATTACGCAAGTTGTAGTTTTGAGGATTATTTTAATTACTGAACAACTACAGTGCTCTCAAACAATAATCTCTCAAGCCTGAATATTTAAGAAAGTAAAAGTGAGATTTTGGCTTTCTTACGACAATATCTATATGTGCACGATTATTGGGCAACTATTAGTGTGCAGAATTATTATGCAACTGAATTAAAACTGAAAATTTCCCCATCTCACCTGTTTGTCATCCGTTAAAGTGAGAATAAAAATCATACAACTCAAAATTGACAAACATTTGTAACATTTAAAAAATAAATCAGTGACCAATATAGCCACCCTTCTTTTCAATAACAGTTGAACTGACAGACTTACATTCATGGAGTCTGTCAGTTTCTTGATCTCTTGATAATCTTTTTGTGCAGTAGCAACCACAACACAGACACTGTTCAGAGATGTGTTCTGTTTTCCATGAGATTTACAATGGTAAATCTCCCATTTAATAAGGGTCCATAGGTCTTTAATGGGGTTTAGGTCTGGTGAGGAAGGGGACCACTTCATTATTCTTTCATCTTTCAGACCTTTACTGGCTAGCCATTTAGAGGAGTACTTGATGCTTGTGATGGAGCATCGTCCTGCATAAAAGTCATGGTCTTCTTGAAGGATGCAGACTTTTTCCTGTACCACTGCTTGAATCAATCAATCAATCAATCAATCAATCAATCAATCAATCAAATTTTATTTGTATTGAACATTTCAGCAGCAAAGCATTTCAAAGTGCTTTACATAATTTAAAAAAATAAAAACAGCATGTGATATTGAATAAACAGTAAGAAAGAGAAAGAGATTTTGAAAAAAAAAAGATTAAAAAAGATAAGAACATTAAAACCCGCACCCCTTTTCAACCAGGGGGGACAACACCCGTACCCCTGTCCTTACTGGGACTTTAGTCAAAAATGCTGTTTGACAAGGACTCCAATCTAGGTTTTTAGTTGAAACGCCGTCAACTGGGACTCTAAACCCCGCAGGACTTTAGTTAAATGTCGTTTAACTGTGTCATGACAGTCTTATTCACCCCCCTCAAATAAAGTGTTACCCACTTTTGTTACGGAATTTAAGTGCCTGTCGTCACCGGACTCCGCCGTCTGTTTAACACGGGTATTATCCAGGCCCCATCGCCTAACAGGACAAGGCCTCCAGCCTTGCAGCACCAGGCTCCGTTCACCTGTCACACGAAATTTTGCGCTAGAACTTCGCCGTCCTACATGGATTTTTGTGACCCACGCCCCTTTGGGGGGCTTTACATCATTAAAGGTAAAGATAAAAACATTAAAAGCATCGAAGACATCAAAATCCGTACTCTAACCCTAATTTAGCCATAAGCAACTCTAAACAGGTGGGTTTAAAGTTGAGATTTAAAGGCATCCAGTGTTTCAGCTGTTTTAAAGAAAGTGAAGAAAGTGTCTTCTAAAAACTAGTAGTAGGCTTTGGAGTACAGCAAAAAGTTGGACTCAAAAAATACAACTTTTTGAGTCCAACTTCAACCTGAAAGTTGGACTCAACTTTCAACTTTCTGCTATTTAATAATAGCAGCCCATACCAGTACCTGCCTCCACCTTGCTGGTGTCTGATGTGAAGTGGAGCTCTGTGCCCATCACTGATCCTCCACAGGCCCATCCATCTGGTCCGTCAAGGGTCACTCTCATCTGATCAGTCCATAAAACTCTTGAAAGATCTGTCTTCAGATCTCTCTTGGCCCAGTCTTCATGTTTCAACTTAGGTGTCTTGTTCAGTGGTGTTCGGGTTTCATCCTTCCTTACCTTGGCCATGTTTCTGAGCTCTGAATATCTTGTACTTCTGCAATTCTGCAATATAACAGCACTGGAAGATAATCATGTTTGATTCTTCTCAAATCTTTGGCAGTTAATCTACATATTTTTTTCTCAACACATTTCTTGCAACCCTGTTGACAAGAAGTTTGATGGTTCTATAATCACACCCCTATATCTCAGCAATTTCAAGAGTGCTGCAGCCCTTTGAAAGACTATACAATTTTTGACTTTGCAGAGTCTCTTAAATCTCTTTTTTGATCCATTTCGCCTGAGGAAAAGAAGGTGCCTAATAATTCTGCACACCTTGATATAGGGTGAGGCTCCACTCTCCCTCATTAGACAAATACACAACAGCTGATGTGTTTATATTCAATAAGCATTCAAGTTTTTACTGTTTGGAGTTGGAAAATATGCATAAAATGATTATATGGTCAAAATTAAAACTTGCTTAATAATTGTGCACACAGTGTAGTCTGGATACAATGTTCTTACACAATGTCAGGAACGTGAATATTACATCATACACTGAGGCACAACATGCAAATCTTATTTTATTATTTATAAATGCTGTTTGTGTAACCCATATGTTTTACACTCATCACTTTAACTAGCATGTACATCGGAAGTGGAAAAAGTTTGCAAGGTGTCTGATGAGGATAACTTGCAGCCTTTCAAAGAGAAGATGGATGGGTTTCTTGCACAAGGTATGCTGTAAATCTATCAACCATGATTAGGCTATCAGGAGGGGTCTTTCCTCATTTTCCAGCAGACTTCTTCTTTCAGCCAGGCCTTTTGGCTTCTTTCCTGAAAGGCTATTTCCTATTCATCTTTGAAAAAAACACACTGTCTCAGGAAGGCAAAGATGTAAGATTACATTACAGCATTTTCAGTACTGGTTCAGTACCTGTGATGAAATGCAAGAACAGGACAGGAGACAGACACTGTCTGAACCGCTACTGTGTTTATTGGAGTGAATGTGTGTACTGACTTTTGCTGTGTGCTACCAAAAAATAAACAAATGAAACTGAATTTCAAACTTTTCTTCCTTTGTTAGCTAAAAGTGAACTAGAGATCCTGGATGCTCAACTCAGCAGCACTCACAAACTGTAAGCTCAGGCTTTGTTTTTTTTCTGTTTATTGATGTCACAGCTTCCTGCGTATCATTGTGATTACTTTATACTTTGTGTATTTTTAAAGATATATTTTTTCACAAAATCTTATTTCAAAAAGTAAGACAAATTTAGGAACTGTAGCTTATCTCTCTCTGGTTGTTAAATATAGAAAAAAATGACATTGTGAATGTGTCTGTTCTCTATAGGTTCTTAGAGCTGACGGTGTTCTATTCAGTGAAGCCCAAAGCAGGAGAAAAGGAGGTTTCCCCCAACACCTTATTTTCCATCTGGCATGAATTCTCCTCCGATTTCAAGGACCAATGGAAAAAAGAGAACAAAACTATTCTCAAGGAAAGGTAGAATACTACCTGCCACTCCTTCACCATAGAAATTTCTTATTTCCTCAAACTTTTATTTTTTACTTCCATTCCTATCTTTTTTTTCCCCTAACCCAATTAATGAATTTAAGGTTAGATTCTTAAAATATATTTCTATTTTATCTTATGAAAATAGAAGATTTTCTATTTTTTATTTTCAGATGGTGAAAATAAAAATGTATAGACGCCTAAGGCAAAAAGGATTGTGAATGTATACTGTTAAATCTGATAAATTAATTGAACTCGATTTGCCTTAAACCATTTAACTTACCTTAGCACAATTCAAACAGGCATGCTATGCTACACTAAAGCAAAATAAGTGGAGTTTTCTTGAAAATTGTATGCAAAACTTAAAAACATTAGTATGTACTGATTGAGTAACATTAACTTTTTTCATAACTTTATTTTAATTGACATTTTTAGGTACAATTTACACAGAAATTATAAGAGAGAAAAAAAAAAAAAGAAAAAAAAAACTACACTCTAGGGGGAGACTTTTAGTTAAATAACACATAACACAAGGGGACCCTTTATATCCAAAATTAGTCCTGTAACATTGATGTGACATTTGTCCATTTTTCCAATTTGTCTGGCATTGCTCTTCCTTTGTCCTTACTCTGTATGTTAAAATCTCTGTCTCAAATAATGAGTTTACGGTCTGTATCCATTCCTTTGTAGTAGGAGGTTCAGGTTGGCACCATTTCCTGGTGATTACCTTTTTGGCTGCCAATAGCATAATTTTAAATTTTCCAAGAGACCAAGCTACAAAAACCAAACAGATCTTAGGCATTGTGTAGCCCAATATTGTTACAATCTCCTAGTGTATTTTGTCTTAAAATTCTGGGACAAAGCCAGAAAACAAGTGTGTGGTTAACATGAAATGCTCCACAATCTCTCCAACATAGTTGAACTCTAGATTTGAATTTACTGGTGATTTGGGGTGTTACAAAAAATCTGATTGTGTTCTTCCAAGAGCTCCGCTCCCCCCTTTCATCCTCCCCACCTTTTACAGAGGAACCACTGAGATCCTGCTCACCAGCAGTATCTCCTTGCAGTCTGGAAGCTGCAAGGTGTCAGAATGGAAGTCATTGCGAAGAGTGGCGAAGACAGCCGAGATCATTGGGGCTCCACTCTCTCCTATCCAGAGCATTGCACACAGACGCTGCTTAGCCAGAGCAAACCAGATCCTGCCTGATTCCACCCATCCTGTCCATGTTCATCTGTTCATCCGGTTGCCGTCTGGGAGGAGAGTCCGCAGCATCCGCTGCAGAACAGCCAGACTCAGAAATAGCTGTCTCCCATCAGATTGCTCAACAATCCCATCATGAAGACTGTCTGAGGCTGTTTGAAAATAGTAATTATTATTTGCATATTAATTAATTATAGGCACACTTGTGTTTTTGTGTGTGCTCTGGTGGCCAACCGATGACATTTCATTGCCAATTTTACTTATGTTTCTTTGTGCAATGACAATAAAATAAGTCTAAGTCTAACAATGTTCTCCAAATTCTAGAAGAGGATGTTATAATTTGGGCCTTCCAGATATTCTTCTGTTAATATAATTCCCAAGTCCCTTTCCCATTTTGTTTTAATATCCAATTTGTTAGTGCCTGTATTTTCTAACAGATACAGTGCCTTGTCAAAGTATTAGGTCCCCTTGAACTTTTCAACCTTTTGACGCTTTTCAGGCTTCAAATATAAAAACCTAAAATTTTTATTATTTTGTGAAGAATGAACAAACAAGTGGGACACAATCATGAGGTGGAATGAAATTTATTGGATATTTTAAACTTTTTTAACAAATAAACAACTGCAAAGTGGGGCGTGCAATATTATTCGGCCCCTTTACTTTCAGGGCAGCAAACTCACTCCAGACGTTCAGTGAAATCTCTGAATGATCCAGTGTTGTCCTAAATGACTGATACGTAGAATCCACCTGTATGTAATCAAGTCCCCATATAAATGCACCTGCTCTGTGATGGTCTCAGGGTTATGTTTAAAATGCAGAGAGCATCATGAAGACCAAGGAACACAGCAGGCAGATCCCAGATACTGTTGAGGAGAAGTTTAAAGCTGGATTTGGATACAAAAATGTTTCGCAAGCTTTAAACATCTCAAGGAGCACTGAGCAAGCGATCATATTGAAATGGAAGGAGTGTCAGAAGACCACTGCAAATCTACCAAGACCAGGCCATCCCTCTAAACTTTCACCTCAAACAAGGAGAAAACTGATCAGAGATGCAGCCAAGAGACCCATGATCACTCTGGATGAACTGCAGAGATCTACAGCTGAGGTGGGAGAGTCTGTCCATATGACAACAATCAGTCGTACACTGCACAAATCTGGCCTTTATGGAAGAGCGATAAGAAGAAAGCCATTTCTCAAAGATATCCCAAAAAAAGTCTCACTTAAACTTTTCCACAAGCCACCTGGGAATCGCACCAAACATGTGGAAGAAGGAGTTCTGGTGAGATGAAGCCAAAATCAAACTTTTTGGCCACAATGCAAAACGATATGTTTGGCATAAAAGCAACATAGCTCATCACCCTAAACACACTATTCCCACTGACAAACATGGTGGTGGCAGCATCATGGTTCAGGCCTGCTTTTCATCAGCAGGGACAGGGAAGATGGTTAAAATTGATGGGAAGATGGATGGAGCCAAATGCAGGACCATTCTCGAAGAAAACTTGTTAGAGTCTGCAAAGGACCTGAGCAAATGGCATCATCTGCAAGCAAACCTATTACATGAGACTCGTCATGTTTATCAATACCCTTGAGATTCTTATGTTGCTTTATATATTGTGCCAGTGCTCCAACATAAATTGCAAATAATGTTGGTGATAAACAACAACCCTGACGTGTAGAGCGCTCTAATTTTATGGTATCAGATAGATTTCCATTGATCTTGATTCTGGCCATTGGTGATAGGTACAAGGACCATACAAATTGTACAGCTTTTTCATTAAAACCAAAATTTTCATGTGCTTTGTATAAGAAGTTCCAGCTTACGTTGTCAAAAGCTTTCTCTGCATCGAGACTAATTAAAATAGCTTTAGTTTTTTTATTTTGAATATGATCTACAATGTGAAGTGCCCTCCTGATGTTATCTTGTGTTTGGAGACCTCTTATAAATTCTTATAAATCCTGTATTGGAGAATAGAAAGATCGTTAACCGTTGCAATACATAAATATAAGAAATAACGCACACTGGACTCGATTTTAACTGCTGCGGCCGACGGGAGAGAGATTTATTCACAGGAAAATACACCTTACAGTTTCAACAGTACATATCCAAAATCTCTGTCTTTCCCTTCCAACATCACCTTTTTATAGAGTCTCAGCTCAACTGGTGTGTGTTGGAAGGTTTCAACCAATGGCATTACTACCGGCAACAAAACCAGTAACCAATCTACAATCTTTTCCCTAAGAAATGCCGTAGATATGAAAATTCTTGTTCCGGCTCTCCAAATCCAGAAGTTTGTCATTCATTGCTTTGTTTCTTTCTAATGTCTCTCAAGTAGTGCGTCTTTCATTTCCAAGTACGCAGCTTCAAGGTTAGCTATTCAGGTCTACGCTTCGGTGATATTTCCTTTCTGGTTCTGTAGCTCACGCATCATTTCCTCCCTGAATCTGCTGAGGTCTTCTTTCACTGTGGTCTTAGGGGTTAGGGTTAGGGTCACGTTTCATTTCTTTTTTAAAACTCTTTTAAGTCTTTAGAAATCATCTTGATACTCTCCAGCAACTTATGTTGTTGTAAGTTAACACTAGCTTTCCATGTGGTAGCACCAACCTCACTGCCATTGACTGTTCGCCAATATCTTGTATTTTGGATGTTTTCTTTTCGGTCTTATTAGTTTTTGGCATCTTCCCCCTTTAAGTGGTTTAAATTGAAGTCTTGATAATCAACTGAGTTAGACAAGGTGGAAATTTTAGTTACTAATAGGGAGGAGCATGGACATGTACAGTATACATAGATGCCTCATAGACCGGGTCGGCCTGTTGCTGCGATACGTCACAGCATCCGCCATATTGGATGTGTCTTATCTGCCGGTAAGCTAATACAAGTTAACTTCACAAAGTGCTGTTCTGCAAAGCATTTTAAGTTAATACCATTGTGTCATTGACACATTCTCTCAGATACACTAATATATTTGGTAATCAAAGAAAGCACTAAAGACAGGGTTTCTAAATTTTGATGTGATTATTTAAATGTTTTGTGGGGATTTCTGAATAAAGAGCACAATGTTTTTATTTGACAGAAATGATTGTGCTAAATAGTTTTTAAATTGACATTGATGAACAGACACACTTTTACAGTGTTTTATTAAAGAACATATTTACATGATTCCATAATTTAATGTACATTTAATGTTTCAAGATATGAAGAAAAAAATGTAATCTTTTATTTTTTATGTTAGTGGAAATTGTGTGTTCAGAGTAGGGATGCTCCAATCAGGTTTTTTGCTGCCGATTCCAATACCAATGACCCATGAGGCCGATCTTTGCCGATCACCAGCCGATCATCTGGATTGGCTGTTAATTTTTTGCTTTAGGTATAAATGATACCATGTTATCTAGCAAAATCAAAAAAATGATTTGGCAATAAAGTCACCTAATTTAGACATAAACATGCAAAATACTTCCAGGCACAATACAGCAGCTACTCAGTCAAAAGTATAATTGAAAAATCTGCAATCAGTAAAATAATATTTAACAGTAAGGCTCTCAGTACCATAAATTTTTTAGTCAAATAAGCCTGTCTATATCAAATAATGTCAAGTAATAAAGGAGACTCAAAGGAGATTCAATTTAAATGCAGGTTGCATCAAAATAAACAATCCTGTGTTACTGAATCAAAACCTTCCTGATAGCATGGCTAGCTGAGTAATGCTGGTTCTGATCCAAATCCGAGGTCATGGTCTTGAGCCGAAAAAGGGTAGAGTGCCTTCTCCGGGTCAGGAGGGTCGTCCTGCCTCCAGTGGAGGAGTTTAAAGTATCTGGAGATCTTGTTCACCAATGAGGGAAGAAGGGAGCGGGAGATCGACAGGCAGATTGGCACAGCGTCTGCCGTGAAGCGGGTGCTGTACCAGTCCGTCGTGGTGAAGAGAGAGCTGAGTCAAAAAGCGAAGCTCTCGATTTACCGGTCGATCTACGTTCCAACCCTCATCTATGGTCATGAGCTTTGGGTCATGACCGAAAGAACGAGGTCCCGGATACAAGCGGCCGAAATGGGTTTCCTCCACAGGGTGGCTGGGCTCTCCCTTAGAGATAGGGTGAGAAGCTCGGTCATCCGGGAGGGACTCAGAGTAGAGCCGCTGCTCCTCCATGTTAAGAGGAGCCAGTTGAGGCTCGGGCATCTAGTCAGGATGCCTTCTGGACGCCTCCCTGGTGAGGTGTTCCAGGCACGTCCCACCGGGAGGAGGCCCCGAGGAAGACCCAGGACACGCTGGAGGGACGATATCTCTCAGCTGGCCTGGGAACACCTTGGGATTCCCCTGGAGGAGCTGGAAGAACTGGCTGGGGAGAGGGAAGTCTGGACCTCCCTTCTGAAGCTGCTGCCCCCACGACCCGACCCCGGATAAGCGGAAGAAAATGGATGGATGGATGGATGGATGGATGGATGGATGGATGATTGTCTGTTTCTGACTGACCCGAATAATTCTGCAGAAATAGGGAGGAGGCTGAGGAGATTGATTATTTTCAGAGATTATCTATCTTATGTTAGGTCAACAAAAGTTTTAATACATATCGTTTTGTTTAAGTTATATGCTGCAGCTTTAAGCAGCCATTCGGTGTGAGAGTTCACTGCTGGGTGGAGGTTGAGCGGCGCTACGTCTGTGAAATATTACTACCAGTAGCGCGTAGGCGGTTCAACAGCAAGAGCGGAACCAGTGTCTTACACTGCCAGCTCGAAGACCTAAATTATTTTTCGCTTTATTTGTTTAGCTTTCTGACCGTGTTGCTAATCCGGGTGAGTGTTGCTAGTTGTTCGCTGCTTTACCTGCTATCTGGCCGCTCCAGATGTCCTTTTGTTCCTGCATTGAGCCTCGATGTAGCCAAACTCCGTCAAGTGTTTGTTTTTTAAGAACCATATTAGATTAGTAGTGTTGATGCATTTTGACATGCTTCGTCCCCGAGGTAATTTTCCGCCGCAACACACAAACATTCCCATCACTCAGAGCGTTATAGTTGCACACGACAGGATTTGTCAAGTACACGCTGCAGCAAACAGAAATGCATAGACATAATATAAGGATAGACGCCTCATGGACCGCTCTCGCCTATTGTCGCTGA
>NW_006800321.1:187299-193550 GCF_000485575.1 Poecilia formosa | reverse complement strand
TGTCTGTGGAGCCCTCACATCAATAGTCCATCGATCCGAACAACAATATCCCTCAGTGCTGAGGCATCTTCTGCTGTTTTGGTTGAGCAAAGTAGGAGGAACGACCGCTCCAAGATGGCCGCCGTATTTCCTGCGCCGGAGCGGCCAATGCGGGGTCTACTCTTATATTATGTCTATGCAGAAATGGGTGGAGACGGACCACTATCAGTCTCATAACTTATTTGGAAATGGAACCATTGCACTCTGGAAGTGAAGGGGGCGCTATTTCCTATATTATCTGCGGGTTCCTGTTTTTATTTTGTTTTGAAATCTGTGATATATCTTCATCTTTAGGAAGGATTTTCACTCTTAGCCTGTATTTCAACTTCTCTCTCTTATTTACTTCAGCGTAGCTCACAGTTTTTTAACAAATTCTGTAGCTTTTGGTGCACTTCTAAATCTGCTCCTTAGTCACATCTTTTTGGGCTTGCTACTGCCTCTAGTGGCGTGGGGATGGTAACACAACTAATACAATTACGTTACTAAATCAGAATACCACAGCGTCTACCACTATTACTTTTTACATTACTGGCACTGTAAAGATAAATTATCTTATAAAACACCATATTTTTTCACTTTAAGAATGTAGCTAATTAATTGACATAAACAATACTTTTATACATTATAAATAATATCTATATATCTCCAATAATTATAGGAGGAACAAAATAAATAAGAAGACATGAAAAATAACATGATCAGCTATAATAAAAATACAATTTGCAATCTATATGTAAGAAATTTAATTGAGCAAAAGTCAATAATAAAACAAATTATTAGGTACACAGAAGAATAACAACCCAGGTTCTTACAACCAGGTAACACAACTAATCTAATTACATTACTAAATCAGAATACCACAAAGTCTTTATTATTTATTATTAATTCTGGCATTAAGGGAACAGTAAAAGATAAATTCCCTCACAAAAGAACATACCTTTCCATTTTCTTAAGGAAGTAGAGCTAACTAAATGACATAAACAAGACCTGAAAGTGATTCCAGTTTCTCTCGATGGCCAACCTGTTGAAACTGTGTCAAATTTTAAAATCCTTGTGTCATTCCTGGACAGTCAGCTCAAGTTTGCTGAAAACACTGCCTATATCTTTAAGAACTGTTCTCAGAGACTCTATCTTTTAAGAAGATCTGGGGGTTACCCAACTTGAGGTTGTGTAGAACCTCTAGTTAGGAAGAGGTTGTGAGTTTTAACTCAATTCAAGTTATAACAACATTTTAACTCAAATTTTAATTTTTCATCTCAGTTGGTTTGGTCACATGAGCTGCAGAACAACAGACGATCTTTTAAGGATACTTTGAATGGCAGGTATAACAGCAGTGGTGAAACCAAAAACATCTCTGTCTCAACTGCTGAAAGAACATGGAAGACGGCAAGAAATATTTTAGCAGATAGCATCCAACCTCGTTTTTTGTCAGTTTGAACCGTTACTGTGTCCCTCTGGCAACCAAAAATATCTATTAGAAGTCATTTATTGACAGTGCAATAATTATTCTTAACCAAACTAAATAACATTTACCTACAGCGTGCTAAGGGTTTTACTCTATTCACACATTGTTGATGATGTGATTCTATGAATGTGATTTATTGTTTTAGAGTTGAAGGAAAATTTCCACATTGATAGACTAAATAGTTTCATCTTATTTTTTCCTATATACAAGACTCTACCAACAAAAAGTCTCTCAGAATAACATACATGGCACTGTAAAAACAAAAATGTTAATTTTTGCTTGTATCTGTTTAACATAGCAACCTGGGTTGTTATTCTTCTGTGTACATAATTCATTTGTTTGTTATTGACTTTTGCTCAATTAAATTTCTTATATATGCATATAACAATAACAAATGGTATTGTTATTATAGTTCATTGTTTTTTCATGTCTCCTTATTCATTTTGTTCCGCCTATCAGTGTTGTAGTACTCGAGATCGGTCTTGGTCTCGAGACATAGCATACATGCAGTGAGTACCATGCCCGCGCATGCGCATTAAGAAGTCCGACCGTCAGTGGAGTTGTCAGTTCAGCAGAGGCAACAAGTTATGACGAAAATAAGTCATTAAATTGTTTGTAATATGATATAATATGATAACTAGATAGATATACATGGTTTGTCGTGGTTTCAAAGTGTATTTAAAGCAGTCGAGCTGCAGCTGCAGTCAACCACAACACACGCCTGTGTAAAACTCATTAACCTACTTAACCGCTAAGTCAGGATGCCATACAGCTGTTAATAACAAAGTGTATGATGATCTACGTCATGATTCTATGTTGGTGATTAAATAAAATCATATGTTAATGACAGCGTATACATGTCTGAGCTAAGCGTACGACTATCTGACAACGTATGCTGATCTAACAGAACACTGTTGTTCTATCAGATTACCATAAACTGTCAGAATAGCATACATGCAGTGAGTACCATGCCTGCGCATGCGCATTAAGAAGTCCGACAGTCAGAGGAGTTGTCAGTTCACCATACGCAGCAAGTTCTGACGAAAATGTCATTAAATTGTTTTTAATGATAACTATATAGATACACGTGCGTTGTCATGGTTTCAAAGTGTATTTAAAGCAGGTCTGGCTGCAGCTGCCCGTGTAAAACTCATTAACCTACTTAACCGCTAAGTCAGGATGCCATACAAGTGTTAATAAAGTGTATGATGATCTACGTCATGATTCTATGTTGCTAATTAAATAAAATGATATGGTAATGATGTATCTGACAGATGTAGCTGTGAGTTCGTTCTAAGCGTATGACAATCTGACAGCATATACTGACCTGACAGAACACTCTTCTTTGTTCTTGTAATGCTCTCCATACACTGCAGTTCCTATCATTATTTTATTTAATTATGTACATTGATATTTTATTTAATTCACAAATAAATAAAACAAGAATGAAAGAGCACGCAGAGCATGCACATTGCTCTTTGATTGTTTTCGTTCAAAGTGGCAGCTGCAATGTCTGCCATGGTGTCAGACTACCTGGCTTCATGTAGTGGGATAGAGAGTGAAAACAGTCACGATGAGCGCCTTATGCATGGTTACTTCTTGCTTGTTGCTCCTTGGTCAGTGTTCAGAGTTGAGCGTTATTTACCGTCAGGGCATTGCCTCAATTGCTATGTTAAATGGTACAGAGAGTGATGGTTTCTGACATGAGCAATATAGGCAAATGCCCAGGGCGTTATCTTTTTAGGGATGGCACCAGACCACCGCGGATTGTAGCACAGAGATGGAAGCAAAGCAGAAAAAAAAAAGTTTGTTCTGGTTTTAATATTGGTAAAATTGATCAAGTATTTAATATCTAGGTCTTTTTATGGGAATACGGATCTTTCAGATCAGTTTGAGAACTGGTCTTGGTCTTGTCTTGGTCTCGGGTTAGGTGGTCTTGACCACAACACTGCCGCCTATAATTGATGGAGATATATAGACATGATTTGTAATGTATAAAAGTATTGTTTGTCATTTAATTAGCCCTACATCCTTAAGAAAATGAAAAAATATGGTGTTTTATAATACAATTTATCTTTGCCAGTAATGCCGAAATTAAGAGTAAATAATAAAGACGTAGTGGTATTCTGATTAAGTAATGTAATTAAATTAGTTGTGTTACCACCCCCACGACATTAGAGGCAGTAGCAGGCCCGAAAAGATGCGACTAAGAAGCAGATTTAGAAGTACACAGAAAGCTGCAGAATTTGTTAAAAACTGTGAGCTGCGCTTAAGTAAATAAAAGAGAGAAGTTTAAATACATCCTGAGAGTGAAAATCCTTTCTAAAGGTGAAGATATATCACAGATTTTAAAAGAAAATAAAAACGGGAGGCCACGGATAATATAGGAAATAGCGCCCCCTTCACTTCAGGAGTGCAATGGTCCCATTTCCAAATAAGGTATGAGACTGACAATGGTCTGTCCTCGGCCCTTTCTGTTGGCTGCAGCTAGGTCCTTCTCAGATTTGTTGCTGCGCGCTTGAGCAGCGTGAAGGAAAGAGGAGATCAGCTGCACACGCAGGCTGCGAATGAGATACTGGTGATCGGCAACAAGAGACCATGATCGGTGATCACCGATCATACACTTTTTCACGGAAATCGGCCGATTATGATCGGTGGCCGATCGATCGGCACACCTCTAGTTCAGAGTGATGTCCAGTGTTAGTTCTCCACATTTTTCATTTTGACCAGAAAGTTTCACTTTGTTCTGATTTGACCAAAGCTCATTCTTTCGCATGTTTGGTGTGTCCAACATGGCTTCTGGAAAACTGCAAACAGGATTTTTATGGTTTTCTTTTAACAATGACTTTCTTCATGCCACTGNGTATTTCCTGCGCCGGAGCGGCCAATGCGGGGTCTACTCTTATATTATGTCTATGCAGAAATGGGTGGAGACGGACCACTGTCAGTCTCATAACTTATTTGGAAATGGAACCATTGCACTCCGGAAGTGAAGGGGGCGCTATTTCCTATATTATCTGCGGGTTCCCGTTTTTATTTTGTTTTGAAATCTGTGATATATTTTCATCTTTAGGATGGATTTTCACTCTCAGCCTGTATTTCAACTTCTCTCTCTTATTTACTTCAGCGTAGCTCACAGTTTTTTTTAACAAATTCTGTAGCTTTCGGTGCACTTCTAAATCTGCTCCTTAGTTGCATCTTTTTGGGCTTGCTACTGCCTCTAGTGGCATGGGGATGGTAACACAACTAATACAATTACGTTACTAAATCAGAATACCACAGCATCTACCACTATTACTTTTTACATTACTGGCACTGTAAAGATAAATTATCTTATAAAACACCATATTTTTTCACTTTAAGGATGTAGCTAATTAATTGACATAAATAATACTTTTATACATTATAAATAATATCTATATATCTCCATTAATTATAGGAGGAACAAAATAAATAAGGAGACATGAAAAATAACATGATCAACTATAATAAAAATACAATTTGCAATCTATATGTAAGAAATTTAATTGAGCAAAAGTCAATAATAAAACAAATTATTAGGTACACAGAAGAATAACAACCCAGGTTTTTACAACCAGGTAACACAACTAATCTAATTACATTACTAAATCAGAATACCACAAAGTCTTTATTATTTATTATTAATTCTGGCATTACTGGAACCATAATATATAAATTCCCTCACAAAAGAACATACCTTTTCATTTTCTTAAAGAAGTAGAGCTAATTAAATGAGATAAACAAGACCTGAAAGTGATTCCAGTTTCACTTGATGGCCAACCTGTTGAAACTGTAGCAAATTTTAAATACCTCAAGTCATTCCTGGACAGTCAGCTCAAGTTTGCTGAAAACACTGACTATATCTTTAAGAACTGTTCAGAGACTCTACTAACAAATAACTAAAACACAAGAACGAAAGAGCATGTAGAGCATGCACATTGCTCTTAGATTGTTTTTGTTCAAAGTGGCAGCTGTAATGTCTGCCATGAAGTCAGACTACTTGGCTTCATGTACTGGGAGAGAGAGTGAAAACAGTCACGATGAGCGCCTTCTGTTTGGTTACTTCTTGCTTGTTGCTCCTTGGTCTGTGTTCATAGTTGAGCGTTATTTTCCATCTGGGCATTACCTCAATTGCTATGTTAAATGGTACAGAGGGTGGTGGTTTCTGACATGAGCAATATAGGCAAATGCCCAGGGTATTATCTTTTTAGGGATGGCACCAGACCACCGCGGATTGTAGCACAGAGATGGAAGCAAAGCAGAAAAAAAAGTTTGTTCTGCTTTTAATATTGGTAAAATTTATCAAGTATTTAATATCTAGGTCTTTTTATGGGAATACGGATCTTTCAGATCAGTTTGAGAAGCAATTTTGATCATATTTCACTCTGGTCTTGGTCTTGTCTTGGTCTCGGGTTAGGTGGTCTTGACCACAACACTGCCGCCTATAATTGATGGAGATATATAGATATTATTTGTAATGTATAAAAGTATTGTTTATGTCATTTAATTAGCCCTACATTCTTAAGAAAATGAAAAAATATGGTGTTTTATAATACAATTTATCTTTGCCAGTAATGCCGAAATTAAGAGTAAATAATAAAGACGTAGTGGTATTCTGATTAAGTAATGTAATTAAATTAGTTGTGTTACCACCCCCACGACATTAGAGGCAGTAGCAGGCCCGAAAAGATGCGACTAAGAAGCAGATTTAGAAGTACACAGAAAG
>NW_006800321.1:179835-186735 GCF_000485575.1 Poecilia formosa | reverse complement strand
GTGTGTCCAACATGGCTTCTGGAAAACTGCAAACAGGATTTTTATGGTTTTCTTTTAACAATGACTTTCTTCATGCCACTGACCACAGTGGTGCCTGTGGTCATCGGGGCCCTTGGGGCAGTCACCCCCAAACTGGAGCAGTGGCTCAAACAGATCCCAGGAACAACATCAGACATCTCAGTCCAGAAATGTGCAGTTCTAGGCACAGCCAAGATACTGGAGGAGAACCTCAAGCTCCCAGGCCTCTGGTAGAGGACCAGAGCTCAGAGGATGAGAGAGACCACCCGTGGAGGGTGAGAAGGGAATTTTATATACTCCACACTGGAGAAAATAAACTCCAGCAGAACCTGGCTCAGTACAAGTACCCGTCTGCCGCAACCAAATGGGGGTTTGAGGAGACAGAGCAGAGACAGAAAAACGAAACCGATGATGTGATATATGTTTTTTTTTATGTTCATGAAAGATCAAAGTTAATAATGATTAGTGGATGGCAGCATTATCTCAGCCATTCAGGAAGGTATCACAGCCAAATGGAATTCATATATGTATAGAGAACATGCTCTTTATGATAGATTGCTGTAAAGTCAACAACACAATGCAAGTGTATGTGTTCATCCAGTAGGATTGAATGCTGCAATCCATTCAATCTGCAGGAAATGATTGATTGAGCATACTGTACTGTTTGATTAGTATGGTCAACTGGAATGTATGTGTGACTGAACTGAAATTATTTTTTTGTAAAGTGCTTTGGGACGACAGTTGTGAATTGGCGCTATAAATAAACTGAATTGAATTGTAATAAAAATGCACTTGAGACTTTATTCTTTTAATTTTAAAAAAGATGACGTACCGTTTTTCCACTGTGTAGTCATGCCTTTCTTTGTTTTAGGCTATCACATAAAATCCCAATTAACATTAAACTTTGTGGTTTCAATGTTAAAAATTTTAAACGGCTTCATAAGTAGGAATAATTTTGCTTATGTCTGTACTTATTTTCACTCTAAAATGTGTGTTTTGCAGGTTAAAAGCAGCAGAAGAGTGTTTCAGACAAGCCAAGGAGAAGACGTCCTACAATGTTAAACCAAAACATGCTTCTGGTATTGTAAGTTTCCTTGAGATTTTCTTGGTTTGCCTAAGAGGGTAAAGGTCAGATGATGATGAACTCTTTGCTTCCTCAAAGACCTTAAAACTGTTAGAAGACAGATTCTTTCTTTTTTCTAATTGGTTTGTGGTTGAATCTTTCAGGAATTGCGATGTAAAGAGAACATAAGCAACTTCTTTACAGTACATTGGAAAAGAGTTGTCATTTCTTATGCATTTGTGAAGTACCTTTGTGCTGCACACAAAGAAGCAAAGGAATGTTCCTATATAGGTACTGAGGTTTTGTGGGTTGGGCTGCACTACTGATCCTGTAGTTTGAAAATGTGCAGATATATCTGTATAAATAGATAAGTGAATTTCCAATCAACTCCTGAAATGTATTGCTGGGTTGCAGACATGTGACCATGATGACGTGCAAAATTCAGATATGGATTTCTATAAGTGGATTTCTCCAGTTCAAAATAGAGCAAAATGAATCACAGCAAGAACGCTAATGCCCTAAATAGGCTGAAACAGACTAGGTATCTCCAACAAATACGTGTATATTTCAGATATGATCCATATTGTCTTGGCAAAAAGGACTTGTCATATAATCTTGAGGATTTACTCGGCGTTGAGGCGATCAACATAACTATCTTGTGCTGTAGATCTTGTATTATACGACAAGCCAGATAAAAACTTTCAATAGCCTGGAAGGAATTATTTTGTTTCAGGTTGGGTCAAACATTTAGGATCAAACGAAGCATAAATGTCTGTCGACTTGTTTCTGTCCAGGTGAGTAGTGAGTTGTGCTATTTTAAATAATTAGTCTAATAACAATGCTATCACTAACGCAAACAACAAGCTACCCCATATTATTTCTATATGCTTGGGTCTACTTGTAAATAATTTATTTAGCTTCTGTAAACCCAAATTCATGCTGAAGTTGTATGCTAATGGTGAGTCATACTGCATTTCTACAATCTAGGTCAACCATTCGCAGCGGTCTACAGAAACCACATTAAAAACATGGTTTGACCAAGCTAGGGCATAAAAGTAATACATCTTACCTTACATATGAATACTCGTCTTTCTAAGTAACTGTCCAGTAAAAAATCTGAAAATACAATTTAAACGACGCAATCCTTACCTGTTAGAAAGTGGGCGCTGCAAACGGTTAGTTTCTGCACCTCCTGGTTTTAGCTGTAGATTGTTGATCCACTTTTTTCAGTAAGTTTTTTAAAATTAACTTCCATATGACCAACTACCTTTGTAACATGAAAATAATGTTTAGCGTTCTTTTAGAATGGTTGTTACAACCGTACACGACACAGACTTTAGGCATTTTGAAGCTGGATCAACAGTAAACGGGCTGCAGTTACTTCCTGACCCCCATCTAGGAAAGGGGGGGGGGTTGTATTTCTTTTTTTTTCTTTCAAAATTTGCTAAAATTCAGAAGAAAATATACATTTGTTTCATGATAAATTTTCTCAATAATTTTTGGAATTTGGATTGTTAAGAATTAAAGTTGCTTTTAAATCTTGGGGGGAAAAAAAGCTCTACTTCGATATTTGGGAATGTGTGATTTTTATTAAGGGTTTTGTAGAAATATTTTAGCTGTAGTTAGTCCGCTGACTGAATTTGTTTGGTCTTCTTGTCAGGTTGCGTGTGAGTCTGCTAAAGCATTGTTTAGTGCGGTAGTGCTGGTGGCGCCAAATTTTGAGCGTCCTTTTAAATTTGAAGTTTGGTTTTAGTGTGCAATCTGTACACACTAAATCTATATTCAGATAGTTCCCTTTTCTTTGTTGTTTTCGGCATCATAGCTCACTCTGAAGCCATATGCTCCACTTGTAACATCTCAATCAAAAATACATCTTTTTAAAATAAATCATATATATTATAAGCTGTTCAACTTTGTGTGTGTCGGTTGTTGAGATCTGAAAAGGATGGAGCCTTCATGTTGCGATCTGGCCACCCCTAGATCGGTCGTAACATGAATTGGGGGCTCGTCCGGGATGTTTACATAATTAACTTTATGACGCCAATCGTAACACCCCCATTCACAAGAATTGAACACAGCCCTAAGTGTTCAATTAAATTTTTGTTTGCGAAACAATATTTATTTTATTTTTTTAACATTTTATGCAAATCACCTGAGTCTGGGGACCAAGACTTAATCACAACACAGTTTAACAAAATATGTCACCTGGGCTTTATATCCACTCTAATCTACAACAGAAAAGCAAGAAATTAGTGACGAATCATTCTGCTGTGCTTTGATCAGCATCTCCTTAGTAATGTTCAAACTCAAAGTTATGTCTGCAGGAATAATTTGAGACATCACATGACATTTTTACAGTCATTCAGAACAAAGCTGTTTCAACAAATCTAGCCACAAATGACCCAACCAAATCTACAATTTCACCCATTTTACGAGCTTGCGCACGCATAAAAGCGCATGCAAGAAACTCATCCGAAATGGCAACTAATTCAGCAACGAGGGTAAACTAAACTGGGACAACAACTACTGGTGGAGGAAACACTTTTCCGCCAGCCAACTCATTACCAAGAATGAAGGAAACTCCTTCAATTGGTAATCGCAGATGCACGGCTACTTTAACGCGTCCCAAAACTAATGGTGAACACAGGTGTACCATATGCAAAAGGGCTTTGGTGATGCTCATTTTTATTCCCCACACAAGAATGTCTGAACCACATGATGTTTTAGATAAAGGCAGCACAGATTCTAACAAAAAAGTGACATCACCTGTATCTCTACGGATTGTGATTGGAACTTTCACCTTTTACTCACCTGTCAAAGAAACAAAACCCAGCAAAATAAATGGCAAAAACTGCAGAACATCAACTTTAGTTTTTTTGTTGAATGTCACCGTGTACATTCAGCTAGAAAGCTGTCTTTATTAACCCCACACCCACAGGAGTTTATATGCTTTTAGTTTCTTTTTTCTTTAAGACTGGGCACGCAGTAGTTAAATGTCCAGGTGCGTGGCATTAAAAGCAATCACGATTGTTTGCTTTTAAAGCAACTGGTGGCACATTTTGACTCACTGATCTTGAAGAGGCATTTTTTCGTTCTGATAAATTTTCCTGAAATGAATTCTGTGAAGAAAGCACACTTGTGAGTCAAAATAAATTCCTCAGCCAAAAGTGCTGCGTTTGTTAAAGATAATGCTTTCTGTTCGTCTAGATAAGTCACAATCCATTCAGGGAGACACTTTTTAAACTCTTCCAACAAAATGAATGACTTTAGGTCATCAATAGTTTTAACTTTATACGAATGGCACCATTTATCAAACAAAACGTTCTTCTCTCGTACAAACTCAACAAATGTGTTAGGATTCTGGCCTGTCTGCCTGCTCTGTTTCCCTCCTCTGCCATCACCGCTGCAATCAACTCATCTGGACCACCTGCACACTACTGCGTTGCAGTGCAATCAGGCTTATTCCATCCACCTGCTCACCAACGGTTATATTCAGCCTCAGACAGTGCCAGATTTTTGAAAGCCCTTTGGTGTGAGTAGATATCCAGCATTACCTCACTTTGCCTGACCACAATCTTGACCACATTTTGCCTTTTGGATCTCCCTGCTTTGCCTGGCCCACGTCGGATACTCTACTGATCTCTGTTTCCTGGACACAACCCTGTTTTAGCCTCTCGACTTCCGCCTTCTGTCTGACCGCTTGGAATTGTCTGTCAAGATTGCCTTCAAGAGTTTCTTGAAGGCACCTGTTTCTGTGCCCGGACCTTGGACTCCAGCCTGACCCCCCAGATAAGTTTATCTGTCTCTTTAGTTCTGACCCTGCCACGGCCTGTCAACATTTGAGCTCAGTTTTCTCCTGAGTTTTTTCACTGGAATAAATGCCCCTGGAGGTGGTTAGTCATCACAGCTTCCCTGAGGAACCAAGGACCTACCTCAGCTCCCTTTAAACTTCCTGAGAAGGTTAGTGGCTTTCTTGTTTGAACATTTGACACTAAGTTACTAGCCCAGGGGTGGGCAATCCTGGTCCTCGAGGACCGATGTCTTGCAACTCTTGGATGTCTCCCTGGTTCAACACACTTGAATCCAACAGCTGAATCACCTCCTAACTCCAGCCAAGTTCTCCAGAGTCCTACTAATGACCTCATTATTTGACTCAGGTGTGTTGAAGTAGAGACGCATCTACATGTCGCAGGAGACCGGCCCTCGAGGCCTGGAGTTGCCCACCCCTGTACTAGCCACTAACCTGCTTCTCCAATCTCAGTGGTTCCTGGTCCCGCTGTTGGTCATCCCACACCCCCATTCTAAATAAACCATTGATTTCTTCAAACTGTGTGCTGGCTGAAATTTTGGGTCTTCTGTTGTGAGCATTACAGAATGTCTGATTAGCAGTTTTATTAAGATTTCTGACGATATGCTTCAAGGACAAGTTTGTAAGCTTGCAACAGTTTTCTTAACCCTTGTGCGTGCGAGGACTGAGGCAAACATAGACTATGGCAAATGATACAAGTTTTACATGTGTGGGGTCAGTTGGACCCCATTTCTACATACAAGGGTTAAGAATGTCAAAATCTAAACCAGTGGTTCTTAACCTGGGTTCGATCGAACCCTAGGGGTTCGATGAGTCAATCTCAGGGGTTCGGCGGAGCCTCTGCCGCAGAGGTAAAGACACACTTGTGTAAAGTCGTGATGACGCCCCGCTTTGCCATCACTTGCTGCAGAGGATCATGTTACATTGCTTAGCTAATCAATGCTGTGGAGGAGCACTGATTGAAGGAGTTCCACTCTCAACGTGGATTTGAACTTGTGTCTTTAATTACTTCAGCAAAGCTCACTATTTTTACCAAATTCTGTAGCTTTTGGTGTACTTCTAAATCTGCTCCTTAGTCGCATCTTTTCGGGGTTGGTACTGCCTCTAGTGGCGTGGGGGTGGTAACACAACTAATATAATTACATTACTAAAGCAGAATACCGCAAAGTCTTTACTATTTATGATTAATTTTTCATTCTCTTAAGAATGTAGAGCTAAGTAAATGATCTAAACAAGACCTTAAAGTGGTTCCAGTTTGTCTTGTAAAATTCACTTAGGTTTCTGTTAACGTGTTAGTTGAAACGCCGTCAACTGGGACTCTAAACCCTGTAGGACTTTAGTTAAACGTCGTTTAACTGGGATGTTTCCCGGGGGGTTTTACATCATTAAAACATAGACAGTGAGAAAGAGAAATTAATAAATAGATAAAAAGTAAAGATAACATTAAAGACATCAAAAACCCACACTCTACCCTAATTTAGCCATAAGCAGCTCTAAACAGGTGGGTTTAAAGTTGAGATTTAAAGGCACCCAGTGTTTCAGCTGTTTTACAGTTTTCTGGAAGTTTGTTCCAAATTTGTGGTGCATAGAAACTGAATGCTGCTTCTCCTCGTTTGGTTCTGGTTCTGGGGATGCAGAGCAGAACCAGAACCAAAAGATCTGAGGGGTCTAGATGGTTGGTACAGCAATAACAGATCTTTAATGTATTGTGGTGCTAAATCGTTTATAAACTAACAACAGTATTTTAAAGTCTATTCCTTGAGCTTTGAGTGTAGGGACTTTAAAACTGGTGTTATGTGCTCTATCTTCCTGGTTTTAGTCAGAACGCGAGCAGCAGCTTCTGGATCAGCTGCAGCTGTTTGATTGATTTATTGGTCAGACCTGTGAAGACGCTGTTGCAGTAATCAATGCGGCTAAAGATAAAAACATGGATGAGTTTCTCTAGATCTCGCTGAGACATCAGTCCTCTAATCCTGGAGATGTTCTTCAGGTGATAGAAGGCCGACTTTGT
>NW_006800321.1:169954-178949 GCF_000485575.1 Poecilia formosa | reverse complement strand
TGACCCAACTAGACTCTAGGTGGGTCACCCCTATGTCTTTAATTTGGAGGAAAATCATATTTTATTTATCACTACAGAAGGGTTCAGTGAATGCGCATATGAAACTGGTGGGTTCGGTACCTTAAAAAAGGTTAAGAACCACTGATCTAAACTCTGCTCAAGAGACAAGCTTGAACACACTTCTTGGGCCTTTCCAACAAGCTTACCCTGTAGCAAAAGGGACGAGAATTCCTTTGGCCAGCTCAAAGCAGTGGCTATGCACTCAAATGCGCCAAAATAAGAGTCGACCTCAGACTCATGAAATGGCGATACCAATGTAATGTGCTTACTAATGTCAGAAGTAACAAACAGAAGAATTTGTGCTTGGTGGTTTTGGTTAAACTGCAAGTTTACCGTTTTGGAGCTCAAGAGCTCTGATTCGAAGATGCATGGCTTTCACTTCCAGCTCCTTTCTGCGGTTCTCCACCTCCCTTATATGGAGTGTGAGATGCAGATCCTCAGATGACATACCTTCAAGAGGTTTAGAGTCTTTGTTGATCTCTGAGACTGCTGCAGGCACATCAGCCAGTGCTGCATCAACAACCGCTCCAAGTGCAGCGTCTTCGATTTCCTTCACTGCAGCTGTTTGCAACACACCGTTCTCCACCAGTTTTTCACACAGGGTTTCCGTTAGTTCTGATTTTGATCACTGCAAGCCACCTCAATGTCATAATGGTCAGTCACAATAAGCAGGTTCGCTTTTCTACATTTTTCCAATTTTACCCAAGAAGGTGAACATACAAAGTTATCAAGGGAAAATCCCTTCTCCATAATTCCCCCCATGCACAAAATAAAACTGCCAATCAGGAAAAAATGAACACTCACCAAACACAGCGAGAGAAGACACGGAACAAAACCCCAATTCAGAATTGGGAGGGGTTTGAACGGGTGAGTCCCCAATTCAAATATGGGGGGTGGCGGTTGCGGATGGGATTTAAACGGACGAGCCCCCAATTCACGTTACGACCCGTATAGGGGTGGCCAGATCGCAACATGAAGAAAACATAAACGGCAGCTCACTCCTACAACTCCAGAACTTTGACAAGATGTAAACAAGCAAATGGTGTGGCCGGTGGAGATGAGCGGAGGATGGAACACAGGAAGTCCGCTTCTGCAGCTTTTATATCCATCACCTCCGGGAAACAGCCAATTAGACGTCTCCGTTGACTTCTGGGGAGCCAATCAGGGACGGGCAGCTGCACATTAATGTTTACATAATTAACTTTATAACGCCAGTCGTAACAGTGAAGTAAATACTACTTGATCTGCAACCCAGCAATCCATTTGTTTTAAAGCTTGTTATATCCGAAAATGAAAAGGTAGTCACTGAAGTCAAATTAAACAGTTTCCCAATTAAGAAACACATTGGGTGACATATTTCTTATGACATTAATTTAACAAATTAACTTCTCCAAATCAAGTGTCGTAGGAAAAGCACATTCAAGAATGAATTAGTTGCCAAAAAGACAAAACTGAAGGATGACATCAAACCTTTCTCAAATATCCTCCCCCCCTAATTTGCTGCTCAGGGCAAAAGTGATGTATGGAGTGCATATACACTCACCGGCCACTTTAACACCTGTTGGTACACCAACTGCTCATTAAAGCAAATGTCAAATCAGCCAATCACATGGCAGCAACTCAATGCATTTAGGCATGTAGATGTGATGTGACCAGTATGATTAAAATTGGGCAACTAGAATTTAAGACCACCATGCCACGATTTTAATGATCAATTATATATTTTATACAAATTCTTGAATTTGAGTCCAGATTGGATGAAATCTGAAATCACAGTTTACAGATGTTGAATTGGAGAAAGCTTTTCATCTAAGGGAGCTGTAATTGTATTTATTGTTATAGATATCCTCCTGAGAACCAAAGAAAAAAAGTGTCTTCCAATTTGTTTTTTTTTTTTTTTTTTTTCTTTTTTTTTTTTTTTCATTAAATCAAATTGGATCGATTTCCATTTTTTTTTTGTGATTTCCTACCTATTTAGGCCAAAAAAAACACCTTAGAATCCGTGTATGGTTCGTTCTTTGGTTTTGTCGTTTTGAAATAAAATTGGAAAAACAAAACAAGTATGTGTTGTTTTTTTGTTTTTAAAATGAAATTAGAAAAACGGCAATTGCAAAAATAAAAAAGAAAATGAGCTGTCAATTTCGATTTTCATTATTTCATTTTTGACAAGCGGTCTGTCCCGGAAGTTCTCTCTGTCCGGCTTACACAGGGGCCGTATCACACACATTATGCAGGCTGCGGGGAGACAAGCTTGTTAATTTCAGGCTATATACTGTAGTATTTCCTGCCAGCCGCAAGTCAGTTTGCTCCTGTGAGAAACAAATAACACCGGACATCTGGTCACCGAGAAAAATGGTTAGCCTGAGTTTTTAGTTAAGTTTTTTATTTTGAAAGGCCAGAGCACGGGGGAGTGGCTTTCCACCGCAGTCTCGTCTCTGGACCAGCAAGATGGCTTCCATTGCACTGCGCCTTCAGCAGCGATAAACAGAGGTAAGTACACTATTAATTTGTCACAAATTAATAGTTTGTGACAAAGATGTTTTTAGGCTAGAAAGTACCCCTTATAGCTTCATTTACGCACTTAGTTATGTGCAGTTTTTTTTAAATGTACTGCGGAGTTTTCGGAGCAGCGTAGCTCCGCTAACGGGGACCGGCGGCTCCAGGCTCAGCGGGCAGGTGGAGGCGTTTACCCCGCTAACCGCGATCTGGGCAAGTCACCTTGTCGTATTCTGCTGCTGCTTAATATCTGATCGTAGCGTCTCAAAGTGTGACATGAAGAGTTTAATTTGTTTGCATATATACTGTTTGATAGGTGTATCAAAATATAATATTCCTCTCTGGAGAGTTCGATACTTCTGAAGATGTTGGTATCTTCTAAACATTGACATCATCCAATACCAGTTACTAATATTCCCTTCCTCTGATCGTTTTGTAGTTTGTAAATTCATATTATTTGTGTGTGTGTGTGTGTGAAATATATTCTTCCCTTCGATTGGCTTCTTATGTGCAGTGTGAACTTCTTTTTAAATAATTTTTATTTTTTCATACAGGCGGCTCTTAGGAGGAGAGGTTTCAGCTCCAGGTTTGGATGCAGCTTCCCAGAATCTCCCAGTGATCCTCTTCTTCCTCCTGACATCGTCTTCTTCACTGTCTCCTCATCTTTTATAAATTATAGGAATATATTTTTTATGATTCCCCAAACATTGGCTGAATATCTGTTTGTATGTTATTGCAATAAATACATTTTTATGAAAATGTTTTGTCTGTATATTTTGTAAGATTTGAGTTTAAAGCTCTGACTACATATAGGTTGATACAAATTAAATATTAAATAATTATTTTAATGTTTCTTGCTTATAAATCCACAGCTAAGAAATAATGAAAAGTATCAACTCAAAAGTTGTTCATTATGTTTAGTCAGTTGAGTCTAATAAGTTATAATAAATAGGACATGCTGGAGGGACGATGTCTCTCAGCTGGCCTGGGAACGCCTTTGGATTCCCCTGGAGGAGCTGGAAGAAGAGGCTGGGAGAGGGAAGTCTGGGCCTTCCTTCTGAAGCTGCTGCCCACATGACCTGACCCGGATAAGCGGAAGAAAATGGATTGATGGATGGATGGATGGATGAATAGTCTCATTAAGGGGACAGAAATGTTCATTTCTAATTGGACAATCATACATCACTTATAAAAATGTGAAAAAATATTGTGAGGTGTTAAACCACAGAAGAGGATAAGGGGCCTGTAACATTTTTCTAACACCAACTGATGTTCAAGATTGTTTTTTTTTTTGTTTGTTTTTTTAGATTGAAGTCTGATTTCTGAGATTAAAGACAGAATGATGACTTTTTTTTCTTTCCCAAATCCTCTTCCGTAGGCAAACATTTATTTAGTTAAGCTTTTAATAATATGGCAAATTATTTCAAACATTTCCTACCTGGTAGAAATCTATTTCTGTCAGAAATAGATTTCTATTTCTGCCATCTATTTCCATGTATTTGCCTGAAATAGATACTATCTATCTATTAGTATATTGTATACAAAAAATGTTGTTATATACCATATATACGATATTGGATATTTTGGATAACCTTTTTTTGCATGCTTGTTCATGACATACCGGATTATAATTGGTATGCTAATGCTATTCAGAAAGGAAAAACTTAAAGAGTTTGAATGACTGGCAGAATGTTCAAGTCGCGGTTTGAACGTCTTTTTACACCAGAGCAGATTAAAGGTTGGTACAAAAAAATTGGACAGACTAGCCCTTTAGATATCTACTGAATACAGCATTTAGCAGCCATTAGCTTCATATAAAGTCAGAGTTAAAGGCTATCTGTGTGAAAGTATCATGATCAAATTAATTACATGTCACTTTGGACGAGTGTAGAAAAACAAAGTGTGCTGGGCAGAGCATAATGTGTATGTGTGATACGGCCCCTGTGTAAACCGGACAGAGAGAACTTCTGGGTCAGATCGATTGTCAACAATGAAATAATGAAAAGCTAAATTGACAGCTCGTTTTCTGTTTTATTTTTGCAATTGCCGTTTTTCTAATTTTGTTTTAAAAACGAAAAAACAAAAAACACATACTTGTTTTGTTTTTCCAATTTTATTTTGAAACGAAAAAACCAAAGAACGAACCATACACGGATTCCTTAGCATTTTATTTTTTTTATATTTTTTATTTTTTATTGACATTTTACAGAATGTCCATTGTAGAGGACATCAGGACGGTTTCAGTGTAAATTATGACTGAATTCAAAAAATTGTGAAAATGTACAAATGAATGACTAATGAATCACATTAACCCAAGAAATTCTTCATTTCTGATCATGTTTTGGTGCTTTTACTTGAAATAAAAATAGAACATGGATTTTGCTGAGCAGTGAAATATAGTAACTTAAGAACTAGTTTTTAATTTGTTCTTCATCCGAATATTTTAGGTATGATAATCCTGGAAGCATGTTTTCTTTTTGGTGATGCAGAGAAACATCTTGCATTTGGTACATCTAATGTAGGTTTTGCCACTGCAGCCCTTATTCCTGCATCTTTCTGCATATTTGATACCCATCATCTCTGGCATGTGCCTGGCTCCTAGTCTGCGGACTGATGGCTCTGGTTGTGGGATCCTTGTTTTGATTGGTGGCTGATACTCTTCTTCACTGTCTTCACTGTTGTCATCTGATGAAGAACCATCCAACAGCTCCTCATCCAGGTGCAGCTTGAAGTCAAGGTACTGCTGGGTGTTTTTAGCTGATAGGTTGAGCACTTTACTGTCAGATTTGTATTGGATCCAGGCATTTGTGATGGCAACATCAAAGAAATGAGTGATCACACGCGACGTCCATTTCCTGGTTGACATGCGATAAAAGCTTAACATTCGATCACACAGGTCTACGCCACCCATGTTATTATTGTATTCCCTGATCACTGCTGGTCGTCGCACCAGGACATGAGCTTTTTCTTTGTTCGACCATCGACTGCAAATGTCCTCTGGATCTTTCCCATAAATGGTGGAAGCCATCAACACTGGTTTATTGTCAAACCACTTTGTGACAGCCAGCTCAGGCTCTCTTCACACCACTGTAACTGATGTCCCTCTCCCTTCATTTCGCAGTTGCTTATCTTCTGGCAGCTTGCTTGGCTTTGGCACTCTGTTCTTCATAATGGTTCCAGTTGATGGAAGACCTTTTGACAGCAACACATCCATTAGCTCAATTGTTGTGAAGTATCGATCAAAGAATACACAAGTTCCTGGGGAAACAGATTGAACTAACTAGTTCAATCTGTTTCCCCAGGAACTTGTGTTCCTGCAAGACTGCTGCAGCTCCAACTCCCAGTCTTTGGCCCCTGAATGTGCCCTTTCCTTGATACACCTCAAAATCCAGTACCAAACCACTTGGAGAGGCAAGGACAAATACCTTTAGACCTGTAGGGTTTGGTTTGCCAGGAACAAACTGTCTGATTGGACAGCGGCCTGTGAAAGGGATCATTTGCTCATCAGTGCAAACCTTGGCGTATCTTGGAAGGTTAAGACAACCTTGCCTCACACGGTCAAGCAATGGTCTGACTCTCTAAAGAATGTCTGACTTCTTTGTCTCTTCAGTTACATCTAGATCATTGACAACTTTGAGTGAGTTTCTAAGTTTGTAGAACCTATCTCTTGTCATTTTCTTGCTAATAATTGGCACTTTTGTTTTTTTAGCCCAGAACATTTTGATTCTGGGAAAGCCAAGACAGGCCATGTGTACTGATATTTCGAAGAAAATCTTCATTTCTTGGGCAGTAGTATTTAGGGACACCCCTGCAGTTTGCAGCTGTTTTTGGTTTGTAAAAGTAGCCAAATCATCAAACACTTTGTCATCAATGTACTGTGAAAAGTACTGAATTGGACTCCAGTTTTCACATATTTTACAGTTATCTTGATTAACAGGAAGTTCGGGGAGCAAAGGGGTGAATCTGTATGATGGGGGAAAAAACAAATAAATTGAAATGTAAAGCAGAAGTTAAATTCTAACAATTCTCTTGGGAATTAAGAAAAACATACAAGTTAGTCCTGGCCCACATAACACGGCGACTTTCCTGCTCTGGCTCTGAGTCTGTCCCTTCATCAGATTCTCCTGCATCTTCTTTTTGTTCTTCTTCACCTTTTTCCACTATTATAGACTCATTCTCATCCTCATCTTTGTCTGACAGCTCCAGGTCTGAATCTCCCTCCACTATCTTGCATAGAATCCTTTCTGCTTCACTTCTTTCTCCTACAACAATGTGGAGTCATTAATTACACTAAAATGCTCCTGATGTCCACTACAATTGACATTGATAAAAGGTCTGTTATTTCTAAAAAAAAAATCATTAAATTGTTTTCACTGATCAAAATATTGTTGCTGGTATGTTAATTAACAAGAATATCAATATTTATCATGGCAAAAATTGCAAAAAATTTTAAATACTTGACTTACCTCTCATCTTTCCATAAAATGTGCTTGTAATCTCGCCATTTTGATGTAGAAAAAAAGGGACTTCCCGGAATGCAAACCTATCACATGGCACATCCCTCGAAAGCCCAGGATGTCCTCTACAGAGAACTGTAGGGCTTGATAAGGTAACTCAAAGTAGGAACAAAATATAAAGGATCACAAAATGTCCATTATAAAGGACATAAGTCTATGGGCCGGTTCTCAGGAGACAAAAAATTTCATTGGGCCCCCCCTGTGCAGCTGCTGGTTACAATTTTTTGAGTCCGTTTGACCCTTAAAAATCATCACAATTTTAAAGGCTTACAACTTGCTTTCTTAGGCAACCATAAAGCAATCCTGACTTCTCAAAAAATGCTACGTAGTTGCATTTTATTCAAGCTGCAGTATAATAAAAAATGTTTTCTCCATATTTGTTAAAGCTGTCACCATGTCATGACAGTTTGTTATGAGATTGATTGTTTCACAGATTATCAATCTCCTCCACCTCGTCCCTGAATTACTATTGCTAGCTAAAGTAATGAAACGTTCCGGCCAAAACAACCAATCAGAACCAGGAGGAGGGTCTTAATGCTGTCAGTCAACTTCATTCACTCACTGCTAAATGTGCTAATGGTGGAGAAACAACATATCATTGCAGGGAAATCGTTTATCTGCTGTCATTGATGGCTATGCTAACTAGGGGTTGAACGACTACATATTTTGTAACTACATCATGATAATAGTCTAGTCGATGTCGACTAGTCGCGGTGACGTCATAGTGACGTAAGCGCAAAAACCCTTCACAACTACTTGGAGGCTTTATCAGCTATTTTCACGGCAAATATTGACACCCTCTTCCCTTCTCCCGCTTTAACTAAGTCTATTATGCAGAATTAAAAGAGCAATAAACAGATGATTCTTCGTGAGCAGCGGAGAAAAGTTGGTTGCACAAAGTCGGGTCTGACTTTTTTTTTTTTTTCCAAACACCGGCTGATGCTGATGATCTCTGGGTAGCTGCTCGTATAGGAGTCAAATTATCACACTGACCACTGGTGCTTTTGGAACATAACAAACTAAACTTATTATGAACGGATCCCGTTTGGTTACAGTTGAATTCAACGAAACCTCCTGCTGCTCCTCCTGCTGCTCCTCCTGCTGCTCCTCCGCCCGATGCGCAGCAGGACGCTCTGCTGACTCAGCAGCGGCTCTCTGAACCGACATGCAGACGGCGGCCGAGATCGCCTCTATCAGATCCTCAGGATGAAGCTTGGACTTAGTTTCCAGATGTAGTCAAACCATATTTTTATAAGAGCGTAAAGCTGCCAGGTTAAAAGCTTCAATACGTGACGCTGATCAATTGGGGTAGTTGAGGGACAAAAAAGCCTGACATCATGACGTGTTGTCGCACATTACTCCGGTAGTCTTTCTTTCTTTTTTTTTAAGAATTCTTTTCGGCACTAGTTTATTTGACAGCAATCTGACTGTAAGGGGGCAGAGAGAGCGGAGCGGGGGGAGAGAGGCATGGGCACAGCGAATGGAGGATGGGAAACGGACTCCTGCCTACCGCGGGCTAAAGTCTCTGTATGTAGGGCGGCGCGCAACGCCCCTATTGCGGTAGCCTATGCTGTAATTTACAGTTTCTCTTTGTTAAATTATTTACATTTTTATACAATTTGAGCTTTCTGAAGAACTCACCTACTCCACCTTCTTTAATTTCCTTGGAAAAATCTGTTTTGTCATGTGATTGCGACTAGTCGACTGGCCCAGAAAAAAGTCATTGCAGAGAAAATAATCGACTAGTCCAGTGTTTTTCAACCTTTTTTGAGCCAAGGTTCACTGTTTTAATTGAAAAAATCACGAGGCACACCACCAACCAAAAATGTAAACAAAGATACTCTGTAGTCGCCTATACTACATATATAGTCATTCTTATCAAAGTGTCTTGAATAGGAATCAAATAAACACAAAAATGTATT
>NW_006800321.1:167751-168325 GCF_000485575.1 Poecilia formosa | reverse complement strand
GCTCTTACATTACATTAAGAGCTTAGTATGAACTGATTCAAGTGGTAAGTGCTTAAAACAAATCAATGTGTGAATGTGCCACAATTGTCTCCAACTGAACAGAAACAAAACTGACATTATTTCTGGATCTAAAGAGGAACAATCTAGGTAGCACACAGCTCAAAACTAGAGTCTAACAATCAGACTCACATGCCGCCGCTAGCCACTACTAACCATGGTTTCGTTCACACCAAGCTTAAGTGCAGCAGCTTTATTTCCCTCCTGTAGTGGCAGCTCGACAGCCCTCAACTTAAAAGCTGCACCATACGAGTTTGAAAACATTTCTCCATCGTGCCTGCTGCTAGCATGTGGTTGTTCTAAATGAAAATTAACGCATTCTTCTTTGATTTACAATTTTGACTTAATGATTCACTTCCTGCTAGAGAGCCCCCTGGTGGTTGAAGAAAAATACACAGAAAAGACGCACCGGGCTACAATCCGCATGGTTCAAAGCTTAGGAAAAAAGTAGCAGCTTATAGTCTGGAAAATACGGTATTTTCCGGACTATAAGCTACACTCTACACTAGGAAAGTAG
>NW_006800321.1:155524-165576 GCF_000485575.1 Poecilia formosa | reverse complement strand
TAGACTGAGCATTCACAACAGGCTATGCTAGCTATAGCATAGCACAGAGCAAGGGGAGGAAGAATCAGCAGCCACATGAGATTGTGATTGATAGCGCTGAAACTCTCCTGCCACTTACTGGTCATTTCTAGCACTGGAAGGAAGCAGATGAAATAGATTTTTCACAGATTATCTCATACCATACTGTCACAACATAATGACAATTTTAACAAATATGTGGAAAAAAAAATAAGTTACATACTGCAGCTTTAATTTCACTTAGGAGAGGAGGAAGTCAGGAAGGACGTGAGTTAGAGCTGCTTCTTACTGACTCATCTGTTAAGTGTGGTAAAGTACAGGGACAAGTTAAATATATGAATATCTTGGTAATTTGTTTCCTTAATTCATTAAATGCTAGTGAAAAGGAGGCAAACAGTAGACTGTATTTAAGCTGTGCTTAAATGGTTGATAATCTCACACAGTCTACCCACCTCTCAGAGAAAAACTGTTACAAATTGACACTCTTACTTTTTTCTATCTCTCCCTCTATTTTTCATTAAAAAATTTAAACCTGATTTTATCATTTTTCTTAGTAGCATAGTAACTGACATAGTCGTTTGTGTCTTCTACTGACTACTGCTGAACACCGTCACTGTCAAGCGCTCCAAGCAGGAACGAACAATTTCATGCAGATCCAGGGGGGTGTTCAGTGCAAATATGGATGTGTGTTTTTCGGTCTGGGAGGGGTAATATTTAATTTTTACTGCTAAAAACAATCTTCAAAAACACAATATGATTAATTGCATGTTTTTTATTTTTTTATTTCTATGAACAAAAATTAAATAAATAAATTGTGGAGGGCCCCCTGTCAGTCAGGGGCCCTTAGAATTGTCATAACTTTCTCCCCCTATACAGCACCCCTGGATATAGATATATCAGTCTAAAAATATATTTGAAAATGTAGCATTATGATTTCTAAAAAAATATTTTGAAAATGTGTAGTGCCACCAATAAGCTAAATGGTAACACCTTTAATAAGTAAGCACTGTCCTGAAAACCTCCGGCTCAGTNGTGCCACCAATAAGCTAAATGGTAACACCTTTAATAAGTAAGCACTGTCCTGAAAACCTCCGGCTCAGTCCAGATGCTAAGAGACACAGTGAAGCCAAGCTGGTGGGATGTGGGGAGCAGAGTGCAGAACAAGGGGTGGACTTACTGGGAAGGGCTTGAAACCCACTGATAACTGCTTGCGGTTCTAGAAATTGGACTGATCTTTTGTCAAGTATTTTTTTCTAGACTTGACGATATGACAGATCATTATCATAAAAAGACAATATGTGAAGTGCCTCACCCATATGTGCCTTGTTGTTCGACTATTTAGTTTGCAGATTTTTATTACTGCTGATACACAACTCCACAATGTATGATTATCAAGAACCAATAAAGGAAGACACTCTTTTCAGTTGTGAAAATGGAAATCCAGTTTATTTGCATCAAACATTTCAGCGACAAGCCTGTGCTTTACATGATAGAAACAAAATACAGTTAACAAAATATTAGTTTTGATTCATAGGAACCCTATGCGTTTCAGTAATTTTGCAGTTTTTTGGAAGTTTGGTCCAGACTAAAGCAGCGTAAAAGCTAAATGCAACTTCTCCATGTTTTTGGTCTTGAAGGTTGATATCCAACATGTCTTTAATGTATTGTGCTGCAATGCAGTTCAGTGTTTTATAAACTAAAAAAATATTTTCTAGTCTATTCTTTGAGGTGCAGGGAGTGTTAGGACTTTAGAACTAGGATGATTCTCTCTACTTTCCTAGTGTTAGTGAACATGTGAGTCTGATTGTTAGACTCTAGTTTTGAGCTGTGTGCTACCTAGATTGTTCCTCTTTAGATCCAGAAATAATGTCAGTTTTGTTTCTGTTCAGTTGGAGACAATTGTGGCACATTCACACATTGATTTGTTTTAAGCACTTACCACTTGAATCAGTTCATACTAAGCTCTTAATGTAATGTAAGAGCCGTGTATCAGCTGCGTAGTTATAGTAACTTATTCTTATTAATGCGTATTATGTGACGCAAACTGAAAGCCCTGTTCCCCCTATTGCCTGTGGTGGCACTGCACCAAGAAATACTGAAGGAATCGGCACAAAAACATCTGAAGACAGAGTGGAGGCTCTTTTTGGTAGGACTCCACAACATGTTGCAGGCTGCTCCTGGATCGAGTGCCAACAACAACATCTAGTTCATCATATCTGCCCTTCGCATCTCCTTAACTTCCACTTGCCCTTAGCATGTCATGTATTTTGATGTGTTGATGGCGAAGTCTTTTTACCTTAGTGCAGTACTGTGCAACTGTGCGAGGGAATCCCAATGCCTCCATCTTCACACCAATTAGCTTGAAAACCTCATTTTTGTGAGTGGTTACAAGTAGCTGCGATATATTTTCTTCTGACCATATTTGTATGAGGGCCTTTACCTCCTCTTCACTCCACGCCTGACCACAAGCTATTTTTTCCTCTAATGGTGGAAATGCAAGTTTGTTATGGTTGTAGTATTGACACAGAATGCCCTGCAGTTCACTTCCTGCTTTTGGAAACGTTTCTAGTCAGGTTGCATTCAGATATATTTTCAACCGTGCAAGAATTCACTTCAACCGGATCGAGACCTAGGTTTTTAGGCGAATCAGAGTTCAGTAGAAGGAGAGTGACCCCGCACTCTAGCGATACACCTAGAGTGCGGTACGGTGACTGCACTCTAGCAGTCACGCTCATCAATGAGTCCTCAGTCCACATTGAGGACTGTCACTCCTCAATGGTGAAGCATTGAGTGACAGTGATTTGAAGTTTCTCTGTTAGATGTTGTCCAAGTGTGCCATTTGGAGACTCCAAATGGAGACTCCAAATGGCACACTTGGACAACACCTGTACATCCTCATAAATAAACATGTCCAAAATGACATTTCTTTTTTGTATTATTTTGATCAATCTTGACATCCATGAGCAGAATATTTTATTCTACAGATTTATTGTATTTTCCAGTCCATACATTCAACCCTCAATGTGTATTTACAAGAAATCAAAATTAAAAATCTGGGTGAAGCAAAATCTTTCAATTTTTTTTATGTTACAAATGTAATAGCTACAAACTACTTACAGTTAGAGTATTTTTGACGACAAAAATGGAAAATTTAGCTCGTCTTCTTCATAAAGAGACCAAGCTTTTGCATGTACTCCAAATTGTTCAAGAACAGCAGCTGATTTAATTTGAGTATGCCTTTTCAGCCGTTTTTGGTACCACCAGTTAAGGGGTTAGTTAAGGTGAGCCCAAGTATTGAACCTTGGGGTATCCCACACATGACTTCTGTCCCCTCCAATGAAAAGTTATCTGTTGACACCCTGTTATTTAGGTAAGATTCGAACCAGAGAGACTGACCCAGCCCTCATTTAACTTGAATAATATATCATGGTCAAAAGTGTGTGCTGATGGTGTGTTAACCACTGTAATGTGTCTTCCACAGAAAGCCAAGCTTGGTATGAAGATTTAACATCGCTAACCTGGGAGATCATGAAAATGGAACTAGAGTGAAATGAATGACCTCTCTGGACATTATGTTTAATGTTTTTATTATTTTTCATATAGTTTGATTACTTTTGTTATAGCAGCCACTCTTTTATGATGTTTGAATCAAATACAGTCAGGATTTTTTTTATCTGCCCAACAAACACATTGTGTCAGTTCAGATATCAACTCACAATCAACCTATAGTTCTGAAGTTTTCATTTTATAACATATCTAATAAAGTCTCTTTACTTCTGCATCATAATTATTGTGAACAGAATTGCTCAGATGTTTAAGCCTGACAACCAACTGACTTCTCTCTGCTCTCTTCCAACAGTATACTGCCAACTTTGGTTTTACTTTAGTTTTGTTTTGGTTGTCCATCTATATACACCACCTATGCACACCATCTCTTGCCATCACTTAATTCTTACCTAATTTGGAAAAACTTTTTTTTTTTCCAAGAAAATATCTATGTAAAAGAAAAATCAATTTTCGTTTTTGTTTGATTTGAAAATGTTCTACGAACCTTTGTGGTGTGTTTCAGCTGTCAGACATTATACTTGGCCGAAGAACACTTATGAACACAATTCACTTCATTCTTCCATTTTTCATCTGTGAACAGTCTCAGAATCGGTAGGCTGTAATATAGCCACTTATAGTTCTCTGCACAGAAAATCTGTCAGTACTGCTGAGTGACTGTAAGCTGCATTGAAACAGAAAGGAGGCTTCGGTCCTTGTTGATACATTTTCAAATAATTAAAATGTAACACTTGGATTGTATGACTTCCTAGTAACAGTGAAAGTTACTTTTCAACCATAGATTTAAAGATTCCATACTCAAGCATTTGACTTGGGTGTCAGCCACATGGTGAACACATAATATTTGCAATACCACAAAGGATTTGAAATTAAAATGAAGCATGACAAGTATGAGAAAAATAATGTGTAGTAGAGCCGTCATTGGAATTATTTAGGACTATCCTGTTACATTCTAAGAATTTTACACATTTTAGCAATTACAGCCAATACATTTAAACACATTATTATAATTATTAATATCTCATCCATTAGCCACTGGATATTGGCACCTATCTGCCAATGACACTGTAAGTACAAAAAATGACAGGACAAGTCTTGAACTGTGAAACATGATCAATACTATCAACATTTCCAATTGGACTAAGAAGACCGGAGTGACTGGTAGCAAGTAAGGACAATGTGCCGACACTATAACATGACTAGAATGTTGATATAGGCCTGAATTACTGTCAGTTTGAGTTATTTAGTAGAATGTCAATAAAGGTCACAGGAAAACTATTTTTTAAACTGTCTTTTTAGGCTCTAAGGCCTTACACAAATATTGCTCAAAAAAGGAACCTTACCTTGTCTGAAACAGGCTTGTTCACTTCAATTACATGGTGAATTGAACATAGTTCAATTCACCATGTTCAGTTTTTTTCAGCTGAACATGTATTTTCAGTCATATTTTTAAAATAGTAAATATCCTCTTCCATAACCGGTATTGGTAAAATGGAACAAACATCAAAAGTAATCATTATCATACCATCAAACGTAATCTGAATTTATAATTAAGTGTAAAAAAATTTGTTATGCGTTTTTATACTAAAAGTCAGGTGCAATTAAAACATTGTCAATTGCTACAATACGTTAAAAAAAAAAAAAAAATCAAACATTGTGAAAAGTAGGGTTTAATTAATGTAGCCTTTACTGATCTGTTCAAGATTCTAAATTGTTCTGTCCAATAAAATTTTGTGTCTAGGACAAAAATGAATAAATAAAACCAGTGACTAGCCCTGTCCTTCTGCAGTGTTGAACAGGAACAAAATCTCATTGTAAACTGTGTTATTTTGCCAAAAAGGCCGTGTAGCACTGAATTATCTTGGTGTGTGCATGGGTGTTTGTTTTAATGTTGATACAGGCATACAGTTTTTCTCATCATCAGTTGTTGTAACCTATGTGTTGTAGAATATGTACAGTGTATAAATATCTTCTGTAAAACTCTGCTGCAGAAACCCTGTAAAGGAATAAATCGTTGTATTTCTTTCAAAATGTCCTTTCACCTTTCTCCAACCTGCTGTCACCTTTAGAGGGGTTTGATATACATTAGTAGGATTTGTGCACAATCATTGCTGATATGTTTGTTTTGGGAATCAGTGGAATCTACATTTTGTAATATAAATAGAAATTGTTAAATATTTTCTTTATATTTAATATTTTAATGAAACTGCTGCTTAGACTGGAATTAAATAACAATTGTTTGGTCAAAACTGATATTTAAAAACATTTCTTTCTTTAGCACAGATTCTGTCTAGAATCAGTCTAGAACTTAAAGCTATTGAACTGCTGAAGTAGGAACTGAGAAGAAGCTGTGGGTAAAAATTAATGCCCTCGAGTTACTGTCGGTGTCAAGCAGCCTTCTATGTACAACAACTCAGAAGCACAATAGAAGTCCCCAAAAAGGCCCCGGCCTTTCTGGCTCTGGGGCTGCTACCATCTGAGCCAGATGGTAGAGCACAGGGAGAGAGGTTTTTGAGGGGCCGTTTAGGACAAAAACGATGCCCCTTTTCCACATATTAGGACATATTGAGCTCTGTCAATATTTATGAGGGGTTGTTTAGGACAAATACTATGTGTGTGTGTGTGTGTGTCTCTCACACACTGCTAAAGACACACACATGCACAAAATACTAAAATGGCGCATATACACTAACAAAATATCAAGCACATGCAATTTTTCTTTCTCACATGCATAGATAAAAGACTAAGATTGCACATGTACACTAACAAAATATTGCACCCGCATGCATTTTTTTTCCCTCTTTCGCACACACAAGACTAAAATATCACACATACACACTAAGTATACAGACATGCTATTCTGAATGATAGTGTAACCGGGTTGTGCTTCATTCCACTGTACCAGGCCGGCCCAAGTAACCCCACGACTCTGCGTTGTGTAGTTTTTTTTTAATGAAGACAAGGAGCTCCTGGGTGATCAGGCAGTTTATTTCCTGAATGAGAAAATATCAGGGTTTGACTCAGTGCAACGGCTCAGCTTCACTCAGCACACTCATGCAGCTTTCACAGAATGGCCATAATTACAGTAAAAATCATATTTTAAAGATCATACAATGAAGAATACAATAATAAATGATGTACCTGAATAAGAACATATCGGGGTTCGAATCAGTGCAACGGCTCAGCTTCAGTCAACACACTACAACAGAGCGAGCGTTATGTTAGCTTTTTAAATTAGCACATGAAGTGTTTTATAATATTAACAAAATTAAAAGTACAAAAATTGGTGCCAGGAACATATCTAGTAAATATTAATTCCACTCTATTTATCTAGGTTAATAAAAATGATGTTTTATCTGTTGCTAACACTTTTCTACTTGGTGTGCTGAAGAATGCAACTCACCTCTCTTGCAGCTTTCACAGACGGGTACTGAGTACAGGAACCAGCAGCATATAACCAGCCACACAGAGAGGGGGCGCTATTTCCCCATTGCACTGATACATATGAAGCAAGTGGGATTCTACAACCTAAACCTAAACACTGTTACATTAGGTCAAAAATGTATGTGTGTGTGAACTAACACTAGGCTGAATGAATGGATGAATGAATGAATGAATGAATGAGGAAGAGAGGCCCGTGTATTTTCAGGCAGTTCATTTTTTTGTTTGAAATGAAAATGACGATTTTTGGTTTTCTAAACGGAAAATGAAACAAACAAGTCTATTTCCATTTTTTGAAATTTCATTTAAAATGAAAAAACGAACTGCCTGAAAATACACGGACCGGAAGAGATTTGGATTTGTCTGTGTGAAAGTTGTCACGGAAGAGGCTGGGCATGTTAATCAGATGCGCTGCATTGATACCACAGTGAAGTTAGCTTCAAGTTGGGCATTGGATATCATAAACATAATATAAGAGTAGACCCCCGCATTGGCTGCTCCGGCGGCCATCTTGGATGGGTCGTCCCTCCTACTTTGCTCAATCCAAACAGCAGAAGATGCCTCAGCATTGAGGGATATTGTTGTTCAGATCGACGGACTATTGATGTGAGGGCTCCACAGACAACATTTCACAAGTAAGATGGACATATTATTGTGTATATTTTGTGATTAGAATATTACTTTACTGTATTTATGTCCACCGGCGAGATACCGGCTAATATTAGCTACAGTGCTTGGTGTAATACCGGGGTAAGCCCCGCTACGAAGGCTAACCGAGATTCCGTAAACCTAAAAAAAAAATTATTCTCTAACATTGGCTTAGATTATCTGACACAAGAGCCTATATTAGAAATGTGACAATGTAACACATATTATAAAACTTATTTGTTATAACATTGACCAGCAAAGTTTACACAGGTGGTAAAGACTATTGTAGCGGCTAAAATTCTATATTTTAGGCTACTGGTGGTTGTTCTTAAAAGGCGTTGGTTTTATGTGCGCTCAATTAAGATTCAGAGTGCCGATCTTCAGTAAGAAAGTCATTTATTGTCAGAACAGTGTCCATTTTCTTACTATTTACATTAGATCCACACAAGTTCAACATCAATCCAAACTAAGCACAGTAGAAAACTGTTTGCCTCTGCCTATTAACAACATCTGAACATAATCATGGTTGACCTTAAATAACCCATCCCCCCATCAGACACTCAGAACTCAAAATTAAATACGCCCCCTGGTGGCAATAAATACAAGAAAGGATAAATGGCTCCTACACACCAGCCCCTAATTTCGTGTGGCAACTATCAAACTTAAATTAAAAGGAGCCACAAATAAAGATATACCTCCATACAAATATACATAAGAGGCAAATCAGGTTGACACATTAATTATTCTATCAGTTTATCAGTTTGTACCTTCACATAATAGACAGATTTTTGTTACAGGTCTTTCAATAATGTTTGTTTTTGTTTGAAGATGAACCACTCGCACCAGACCCTTTTTATTTGGAAAACTTTTAATAACTTTTCATAATATCCATGACCCTCGAGGTGTTGTGGAGTCCATAACCACCACCACATCTCCAGGGATGAAACATCTCCTTTTCTTTATCCATTTTTGTCTTTCTTGTAACAACGGTAGATATTCTCAAATCCAGCACTTCCAAAAGAGATGTATTGGATGTATTGGATTTGTTTCCACCTTCTTTTAGCATAAAGATCCCTTTTGTCAAAGAGTCCTGGCGGATGAGCTGGTTTTCCCTTCATGAGTAACAAGTGGTTGGGTGTTAAAGCCTCAAGGTCGTTGGGGTCCTCCAATTACTTTGTGATAGGACGATCGTTAAGTATTGCCTCAGCTTCACAAAGTACCCTGTGGAATCCTTCATCATCCAACATTTGTTGACGGAGCACTGAGTGCAGAACCTCTCTGATCATTCGGATGAGGCGCTCCCAAACCCCGCCACAATGTGATCCAGATGGTGGGTTAAAACTCCATTTAATCCTTTTGTGTGCCATGGCCTTCTCAATTCTTCCATTTTTTAGAGAGGCTAGAGCTTCTCGTAGCTCTCTTTCTGCTCCTATGAAATTGGTGCCGTTATCTGATCTCGTGTGAAACTTGCCCTCTTCGAGATGAATCACCGCAGTGCATTGATACATGAGTCGGTATCTAAAGAGTAAGCCACTTCAAGGTGCACGCCCCTGCTTGTCATGCAAGTGAACACTACTCCATAGCATTTTACAACACTGTTCCTCTTTTCACATCAATAGGCCCAAAATAATCTACCCCAACATTTGTGAACGGTGGTAGATCAAGGGCCACTCTTTCCTCTGGCAAGTCTGCCATTTGTTGTTGACCGATTTGTCCTCCATACATCCTGCAGAAAGAACATGTCGCTATGACCCTTTTCACAGCTGAAACTGCATTTGTTATCCAAAATGTTCTTCTTACGACCGAGAGGACATTATTTCTACCTCTATGACCAAGCTGCAAGTGAAAATGTCAGAGGATAAGGTAGGAGATGTGTGGTCTTTTGCCAGAATGGGAGGATGCTTAATGTTCTCAGGGATGGCTGATTTACTCAGCCGGTCTCCAACACGCAGAAGCCCATCTTGCAGCATAGGGTCCAGTTTGTAAATTGGGCTGCTTCTGGATATTTCTAAGTTGCGGGATGTTAATGCAGCAAACTCATCAGGGAATCTTTCTTTTTGGCAAAAGGAAATTATGGCTGTCTCAGCTTGTGTGAGCTCTTCTAGAGACACACTTTGATTTCCCAGTGAGTTTTTGAGAGTTTGCATTTCCTTTGTCAACTACAATGTTGATGTTTCAGTCATGATAGAATGGGCCAGTTCCAATTCCTTTCTTCTCTTAATCAGTTTCAACAGAACTTCCTTTAGCTTGATGAACCATGCAACTGCAGACATCAATTTTTGCCAGTCTGAGAAGAATGCCATTAGCTGAGAAGTTGCATTTGAGTTAATGATCATGGCATTGATCAAGGGAGTCTTGACTAGGCCTGTCACGATAAATTT
>NW_006800321.1:137009-140761 GCF_000485575.1 Poecilia formosa | reverse complement strand
TGATTTATAAATCAAGTCATTTCTCAATAATGTATAAAAATAAATACAAGATAATTTGTTTCTTGTCTTGAAATGTTAAATGTACATTAAATTATGGAATTATGTAAATATGTTCTTTAATTAAACACTGTAAAAGTGTGTCTGTTCATCAATGTCAATATAAAAATGATCAGAATAATTTCTATCAAATAAAAACATTGTGCTCTCTATTCAGAAATGCCCCAAAACAATTAATCACATCTAAAGTTAGAAACTCCATCTTTAGTCATTTCTTTGATTGGCAAAAATATTAATGTGTGTGAGAAAATGTGTCAATGACAGGAATTAATTTAAAATACTTTGTAGAACGGCAATTTCTGAAGTTTGGTCCATTTACTTGTATTAGCTTACTGGCACATAGGCCACATTCAATATGGCGGACGCTGTGACGTATCGCAGCAACGTGCCGACCCGCTCCATGAGGCGTCTACGTGTTCACGTCTATGATCCATACCCCCTTGTGCGGAACCTTCAAATAGTTGTTCTCAGTCGGATTAGTGAACCGTTGCACGGTGACAAACTTCCCATTCATCGTTTCCTCTGCACGTGTGAGACCAAACCAGGAGTTTACCTTGAGGAATTCTGCGGACGGCATAGTTTTCAGGTAACAGTTATGTTTTCATGCGGACTGTTTTAGGCTGTGTTTCTAACTCTGCGTGTCCCGCAGTCTCTTCCACTCAGTGGGCTGTTCTACAGACCAAACATAGCGGCTTTTAACCAACAGACTGGCTACATAGTCACGTTCCGTGGGTTAAAAACAGTTTTTAAAAGCACTTAGCTTCTTTAATAGTCTGTGGTGGAAATAAACAAGAAACCTGTTCGGGTTGTACCCTGAAAGGCACAGCGACCAGCTGAGTTCCATCTGCTCTGTTAGTACCTGTTGTCCTCAGGTAAGCTCAGAAGTTATCTGATGTTTCTTTCTCATGTCTGTAGTTTGAAGTGTTTCTGGATTAAACTATTTCCCGATGAAATATTCATTTATTAGCCTGATGAATTGATTAGACATTTGATAATCTTCAGAAACATTTAGCTCAGGATTCTGCTTTGGTTAGTTCAAAACCTTTCCTCTCAGGAAGTAAGGTTTTGTTGAGTTGGATGTTTTTTAGGCTCGCCGTGATGCTGAAACATCCCCGTTCATCTCTAGGTCGGTAGCAGACATGTAAAAGTTTAGAGTCAAAACTGACTGGTCCCGTTCATAATTTTATCCACCCAGACCCGTCTCAATAACGTATTTTGCTGGATGATAAATTGGCCCCGAAATTATCACGATAAACAATTTAATTTTGGTTTTGAGACCACAAGTAATACAATGGTAATTTTTAAATATCCAAAATAAATAAACAAAACAACAGAAACAACAAATAAAGTGAATTATGAAGTCACTGTAAACAAAATTGTAGTAAAGAAGGGCTGGTTGAGACCAAAGTATCACACTGAATACTTTTGTCATCCAATTTTTGGTAGAGAGAAAATTAATAAATCATGCAAATGGAAAATGTAATTTATCATGCAATTAATTGATTTATTGTCAGTTGTGACAGATCTATATGCACCTTGACAAAAATATAACTCCAGCTGAATGAATGTATCTCCAGAGCATGATGCTGCCACCGCCATGCTTTTGGTGTTATTTTGGGCTTGGTTTGTGGTGCATTTCCCCTTAAGTAACTTTCTTTATTCCTCCCAAACTGGAGCTTTGAGGTGTAAACTTTTCTGGCAGGCAGAATATTCTCACCATTATTTTTCATTTGTCTCAGTTTAATCTGCCCATCAGGTATAAACAGTTTTATGTTCTGGTTCATTAAGGATTCTGACGAAAGGTATTAAAACACTCTGGCAGCTAAATATGCTGGCAGGATTATTATCACCCACTCATATGTAACATTTACACTTTGAGATTTTTTTCACTGATTCTCACTCCAACTGCAACTGCTGTGAAACACTCTGAATAATGCTTTATTTAATGCATTTTCTGACCCATTTTTTCTCAGTGCAGCACGGAGAGCAGGATGGATGCGAAGGTAAAGAAACAGAAGAAGCACCAGCAGAAGCACAGCGGACCAAAGGCAGAAAAGAAGAAAGCCAAGAAACAGGAGGGATTGGTAGAAGAAGATGAGCGCAAACGTAACCCCAAAGCGTTTTCAGTTCAGTCTGCTGTCCGCATGGCCAAGACCTTCCACAGGTTCTTTTCCACTAATCGTCACAATAACAGTGTTTTCCAATAATGGTGTGCTAAAAGTTTGTTTCTCTCCAGGGCCCAAGACATAAAAACTAAAAAGCACCACATCCCTGTGGTGGACCGAACCCCCCTGGAGCCTCCTCCAGTTGTGATTGTGGTGGTTGGACCCCCCAAGGTGGGAAAGAGTACCCTGATCCGCTGCCTGATCAAGAATTTCACCAGGCAGAAGCTTGGAGATATATGTGGACCTGTGACTATTGTGTCAGGTAGGTTTCAGCTTTAACTTTGACAGGAGTCACACAACATCACGAAGTAAAACATCTTCAGGTTTTATGTGTCAGGACATATTTTAAATCATGTAATTAAAAAATATAGATGCTTATTTAATCCCTTAGCCAGATGAGCCGCTGTCATGTGATGGGGTTAGGGTTAGGAATAGTTATTGCATAAAATAAACATGAACTTTGTGTGTTCTTTAGGTAAGAAGCGTCGGCTGACGTTCATGGAGTGCAACAATGACATCAACGCGATGATCGATCTGGCTAAGGTGGCAGACCTGGTGAGTGTTCTATTCAGAGCTATTGGATGTACTAACACTGGGGAGGTGAGCTGGTATGAAGGCATTTCACAATTATAGAGGGGATGAAACCCAGACAGATCCAGTGCATGAAGCTGGAACCAGATATTAAGAGATACAAACTTTCTTCTCTCTGTGTTACATCAAATCAGTCAAAACCTTCCACGTTTTAGATCTGTTCAGATCAACTCAATGATTTGTGTTTGCTAAATGCTACAATATTGAATAGATGTAGGAATTCATTTATTGAAAGTCACAAGGTTACATCCAGAAAACTTAACGTGCCATTTTGGGAAAAACAGATAATGTTGTGACAGTGAATGCATCTAATTCTAGTGGTGGGACACATTTAACACTTTGAGTTAAATAATAACATTTTAATCAAAAGCTGTATATTGAAAAAAATAAGCCAAATTTTTTATTCAAAACCTCTTTTTATTGCTAGATTATTGCAAAAAATAGACAAATGAGATCAACAACAAATTACAATACATTAAAGTAATCATAGAGTCTCCTATTGTTGAATTTAAAGGCAACACCAAAAAAAACTTTCATGTGTGAAAAAATCCAGAAAAACCAGCCCAGATATCAGAGAGCTGTGGACTTCCGGCAGTCCGGTTCGTTCTTTTGGGTCCAATTTCTTAATACCAGAAAGTTCCTCTCTCATTTACTCATCGTTGGATCCTTCCTCCCCAGAAACCTTGGAGTCATCGTTGCTTCCGGAACTATCTGACTCGAATAAATCTGGCTGCAAAATAAGCCACAGTCCCTTCAGTAGAAGCAGCTCCCTCTTCTTCACGCTACATTTAACTTCTTCCTGTTAAACTGCAGATAAATCGCTCAAATCTTCACTGAAATCCTCACAACTTCCTCCACTTTTATGTATTCAGCCTCAGTTATTTATGGTTTGACCTGCTCTGATTACATCTGGTCACAAGCTGGCGCTGGTGTTGACTT
>NW_006800321.1:135545-136023 GCF_000485575.1 Poecilia formosa | reverse complement strand
GATAGATTACTCGATTACTAAAATATTCGTTTACAACAGCCCTAATGTATTCGGCCTCAGTTATTTATGGTTTGACCTGCTCTGATTACATCTGGTCACAAGATGGCGCTGTTGTTGACTTGGTTAGGACAGATGAAAACATTCTTTGCATTTATAGTATTCTGTGAGAAATATTTATCATTTATTCCAGGGTTTCCCCAGAAAACTTGCTCAGCCCGGTGGTCGGGGCATCAAGTCGGTTCACCAGTGGTCCACCGTGTTTTTGTATTAAAAGATGTTAAGTTGACAGGAAATGTAAAAGTCTTACTGTGTAATTATATGTTACGGGAAAAGATCTTGAGTGAAATGCTATTTAAACCCACAACTAGTCTAAAAACAACAAATTTGCACTTCTGTTTAATCCAAAATAAGTCAGCAGCTCCATCAGGCCCCCAAGAGCTTCAGAGGCCCCATAAACGCTAATATTTTAAAACAGACC
>NW_006800321.1:131804-133199 GCF_000485575.1 Poecilia formosa | reverse complement strand
GAAAGTAAGACATAGTGGGCCTTTTGGGGATACAAAGAAAGTAAGGCACTGTCTTACTTTCGGGGAAACACAGTAGTAAAGCATGACGGGCTGCCATGCTTATAATACACTGGGGGAAACCCTGTATTCTTTTTGTGTTCACAGAATAAAAGCACAGTCGTTCATCTTTAATTCATGTAATATGTTTTATCTGATCAGTGACCCTAATGTAAATATTTGGTTTCAGCTGTTCTTACATTGTTGTTGGTCTGGAACAGTTGAGCATGTTAAAAAAACAGAGTGAGTGAAGCAGCTTCTTTCTGTCTGCAGGTGTTGATGCTAATTGATGCTAGCTTCGGCTTTGAGATGGAGACCTTCGAGTTTCTCAACATTTGTCAGGTTCATGGTTTCCCTCGTATAATGGGTGTCCTGACTCACTTGGATTCATTCAAGAACAACAAGTCACTCAGGAAGACTAAGAAAACCCTGAAGCACCGCTTCTGGACTGAAGTCTACCAGGTAGGTACACCATCAGATGTTTTCGGCTGGGCGGCTTTTCTGTCCAGATAGTGGAGCTCAGGACAGTGATGTAACCTGGGTTTGGCTCCTGCAGGGGGCCAAGCTGTTCTACCTGTCTGGGATGGTCTACGGGGAGTACCAGACCCAGGAGGTGAAGAACCTGGGCCGCTTCATCTCAGTCATGAAGTTTCGTCCTCTTGTGTGGCAGACGTCTCACCCCTATCTGCTGGTTGACCGGTGAGTGGGAGCTGTGGAAATTCCACTTTCACAAAGTGCAGCCTGGAAGTTTTTACTTGTGGGTGACCAAATTTAATGACATTATTAATATTTCTATTATTAAAATAACACAAACTGACTGCTTTTGAGGTGCAGTAGGAGTGTGAATGTGTGCAGAAACTTAGTCTTTATCTTCCTATTTTTATTTGTAGTTATATTTCTAGAACATAAAATTACAATGGTTCTTTCACTGATAAATAAAATGCTAAAGTATATAAATATCTATTTGTAAAGTCTCAATCAGTCTTTGCTTAGTGTGTGTGTGTGTGTGTGCGTGCGCGTGCGCGTGCGCGTGCACATCTGCAGGGGACAGAGGGATGGAAGTTGGACAGATTTCACAGCTTGTAGAAAAAAACTTAGTCGCATGGTTAATGATTCTATTGGATCATTGTCAGGGTTTGGGTATGGATAATGTGGTTAATTATATTTTGTGGTGTTCATTGCATTTGATGATAAAAATAATTTGAAAATCCATTTCTTCTTTTTGGCAGTAGCCTGTATGGCTGTGTATACTTCTGAAAACTATTAAGAATCAAGAGCAATTTGCTGGTTATTTAACCATCTACATCAGGACACTTGTTAAGTAGTGCAACTTTATCTCTATACTGCACACAACAACTG